>NC_052343.1:12455583-12465583 GCF_016432855.1 Salvelinus namaycush
TCTATGACCATGTTCACCTGTACAGGGAGACAGTCCCCATCCTTGCCAAGACTCTCAAGGACGTCGCTTTAAACCGCAGCCCGACCTGTCCACCCAGGAACAGCGGAGCAATTTCCACCCCTCCGAGATCACCGACACAACACCCCGGACCAGCACCCTGGACCCCCCAGCCACGACCACAGCACCACCAACCTCAATGCCCACCACAGCCAGCGCAGCACAGACCACCCCAGCCCAGCTTCAGAGCCACCCAGATGAGGCCTACCACCCCCCTCCTCCCCACCGCAGACCCACACCTGGAGGAGCCACAGCCCAGCAGGCAGAGCTACGCACAGGCTGTGAGAGGAGCAACTGGCCCAGCCCCCACCAACCAAATGAGTGACATTAAACAAATGCTGAGTCTACTATGCTCACATGTGATAGGCCGAGGGTCATGGTAAGATGAGCACAAGAACACCACCATCCTCACACTACACCCACCCAAGTAGCATGACACAAATTCTTGTGTCATCATCTTAAATGATAAACAAATCACATTTGCAAAATAATAGTTTACTTTAATTGAAAAATCCTGTTAATGGTTCTTCTTAGATTGTGAATGTTTGTCTCATTTTGAAAGGTAAAGAAAAGAGGGGAAAAAAAAAAAAAGTTATGAAGTCTTTTTACGTTGCATGTTGGAATTTACAAGGATTGAAGTCCTCTGCTTTTGGGCTAAAGAGCAGAAACCCAGACTTCCTGAAAGAAATTGATGATGTTGATATTGTAGTACTACAGGAAACATGGTGCAGAGGTGATGTTTCCACTGGCTGTCCACTAGGTTATAGGGAGATAATCATACCATCCACTAAATTAAAAGGAATCAAACAGGGCAGAGACTCAGGGGGAATGTTAATATGGTATAAATCTGAACTAATTCATTCAATCGAATTGATCAAAACAGGAGAATTCTTTATCTGGTTAAAAATCAACAAGGAGGCTATCTTGACAGATAAAAACGTCTTCCTCTGTGCCACATACATTCCCCCCTCAGAGTCACCCTACTTCAATGAAGAGAGCTTCTCTATTCTAGAGGGAGAGATTAGTCACTTTCAGGCCCAAGGCAACGTACTGGTCTGTGGAGACCTGAATGCTAGAACAGCAGAAGAACAAGACACTATTAACAGTCATGGGGATAAACACCTACCAGGAAGCAATAACCGTCCTGAGCAGAAGCCAGATTGGATTTCTGAAAAATTATCGTACAACAGACCACATTTACACCCTCCACACTCTAATTGATAAACAAGTTAACCAAAACAAAGGCAAAATCTACTCGTGTTTTGTAGATTTCAAGAAAGCATTTGATTCAATTTGGCACGAAGGTCTTTTTTATAAACTAATAGAAAGTGGTATTGGAGGGAAAACATATGATTTTATTAAATCAATGTACACTAAAAACAAATGTGCGGTTAAAATTGGCAACAAGCAAACAGACTTCTTCTCTCAGGGGCGGGGAGTGAAACAGGGCTGCCCAATAAGTCCAACATTATTTAACATCTACATTAATGAATTGGCAAAAACATTAGAAGAATCGGCAGCACCTGGTATCACCCTACACAACACTGAAATCAAGTGTCTGCTGTACGCAGACGACCTGGTGCTGCTGTCTCCCACTAAAGAGGGGTTACAGCAGCACCTAGATCGTCTTCACAGGTTCTGTCAGACCTGGGCTCTGACCGTTAACCTAAAAAAAACAAATATAATGATATTCCAAAAAAGGTCGGGAAATAAGGATGACAAATATAAATTCTATTTGGACACAGTTCTATTAGAACACACCAAAAACTACACATATCTAGGACTAAATATGAGCAACACAGGTAGCTTTCACATGGCTGTGAATGAGCTGAGAGACAAAGCAAGAAGAGCATTCTATGCCATTAAAAGGAACATCAAAATTGAAATTCCAATTAGAATCTGGCTCAAAATTTTTCAATCAGTTATAGAACCAATTGCTCTATATGGCAGTGAAGTATGGGGTCCACTCTCTAATAATGAATTCACTAAATGGGACAAACATCCAACTGAAATATTGCATGCAGAGTTTTGCAAGACTGTATTGCAAGTACAAAGAAAAACTCCAAATAACGCATGTAGGGCAGAATTGGGCCAATACCCCCTCCTCATTCGAATAGAAAAAAGAGCCATAAAATTTTACAACCATCTAAAAACAAGTGACCCTAAAACATTCCATCACACAGCTCTACAATGTCAAGAGATGAAACCAGAGAAGAGTCCCCTCAGCCAGCTGGTTCTGAGGCTCAGTTCACCAACCCAAACCAACCCCATAGAGCCTCGGGACAGCCCTCAGAAAATCTGGCCCAACCAAATCATCACAAAACAAAAAGAAAAATATATAACCTATTGGAAAGACACCACAAAAAATCAAAGTAAACTTCAATGCTATTTGGCTCTAAACAGACAGTACATGGTGGCAGACTATCTGACCACTGTGACTGATAGAAAACTGAGGAAAACATTGACTAGGTACAGACTCAGTGAGCACCGTCTGGCTATAGAGACCGGTCGTCACAGACAAACCTGGCTGCCCAGAGATGACAGGCTGTGCTCACTCTGCTCCAGAGGAGAGGTAGAGACAGAGGTGCATTTCCTACTACACTGTGACAAATACTCAGACCTAAGAGCATATTTCTTTCCCAAAATTATAACTCAATACAAAGAATTTGAAACTATAAAAGATGAAGAAAAAATCAAATATTTATTGGGTGAAAAGCCAAAATGTGCAGTTTTGGCAGCCAAATATGTGTCCTCCTGCCACAACCTGAGGGACAGCCAGTGAAAAATGCAAAGTAATATTGATAATATTTCCCATTTAGCTTAGTTTTGTTTTGTCTTTCATACCAGGTCATATGTCTTCTCAAGTCATATTGACACTGGTCTACTACTGTTGCTTTAATTTATTGTTGTTCTGATTAATATTGTTGTTGTTGTTAATGGTAATCCCATGTCCACTACTACTGTTATTATTGCTGTTGGTCCCACCATTTATTTATATATAAATATATATATATTTTGTATATATATACATATATATTTGATTTTTATTTTTCGATATGTATACTTTGACAATGTAAGTAATAACGAACCTACCATGTCAATAAAGTCAATTGAATTGAATTGAATTGAGAGAGAGAGAGACACACAGAGAGAGAGAGAGAGAGAGAGAGAGAGAGAGACACAGAGAGAGAGAGAGAGAGAGACACAGAGAGAGAGAGAGAGAGAGAGAGAGAGAGAGACACAGAGAGAGAGAGAGACACAGAGAGAGAGAGAGAGAGACAAAGAGAGAGAGAGAGAGACACAGAGAGAGAGAGAGAGAGACACAGAGAGAGAGAGAGAGACACAGAGAGAGAGAGAGAGACAGAGAGAGAGAGAGAGACACAGAGAGAGAGACAGAGAGACAGAGAGACAGAGAGAGAGAGAGAGAGAGAGAGAGAGAGCGAGAGAGACACAGAGAGAGAGAGAGAGAGACACAGAGAGAGAGAGAGAGAGAGAGAGAGACACAGAGAGAGAGAGAGAGAGACACAGAGAGAGAGAGAGAGAGAGAGAGAGAGAGAGAGAGAGAGAGAGAGAGAGAGAGAGAGAGAGAGAGAGAGAGAGAGAGAGAGACACAGAGAGACAGAGAGAGACACAGAGAGAGAGAGAGACAGAGAGAGAGACACAGAGAGAGAGACAGAGAGACAGAGAGACAGAGAGACAGAGAGACAGAGAGAGAGAGAGAGAGAGAGAGAGAGACACAGAGAGAGAGAGAGAGACACAGAGAGACACAGAGAGAGAGAGAGAGAGAGAGAGACACAGAGAGAGAGAGAGAGAGAGAGAGAGAGAGAGAGACACAGAGAGAGAGAGAGAGAGAGAGAGACACAGAGAGAGAGAGAGAGAGAGAGAGAGACACAGAGAGAGAGAGAGACACAGAGAGAGAGAGAGAGAGAGACACAGAGAGAGAGAGAGAGAGAGACACAGAGAGAGAGAGAGAGACAGAGAGAGAGAGAGAGAGAGAGAGATAGAGACACAGAGAGAGAGAGAGAGACAGAGAGAGAGAGAGAGAGAGAGAGAGACACAGAGAGAGAGAGAGAGAGAGAGAGAGAGACACAGAGAGAGAGAGAGAGAGAGAGAGAGAGAGAGAGAGAGAGAGAGAGAGAGAGAGAGAGAGAGAGAGAGGGAGAGAGAGAGACACAGAGAGAGAGAGAGAGAGAGACACAGAGAGAGAGAGAGAGAGACACAGAGAGAGAGAGAGAGAGACAGAGAGAGAGACAGAGAGACAGAGAGACAGAGAGACAGAGAGACAGAGAGACACTGAGACACAGAGAGAGAGAGAGAGAGAGAGAGAGAGAGACACAGAAAGAGAGAGAGAGAGAGACACAGAGAGAGACACAGAGAGAGAGAGAGAGAGAGAGAGAGAGAGAGAGAGAGAGAGAGAGACACACAGAGAGAGAGAGAGAGAGAGAGACACAGAGAGAGAGAGAGAGAGAGAGAGAGAGAGAGAGAGACCAACCAAAGAAGGTCTTCAACAGAACATTAATATTCTAGAGCAATATTGCCATAATTGGGCCCTGGCAGTAAATTTCCCAAAAACTAAAATCATGATTTTCCAAAAACAAAACAGATGTCAGAAACACAAATATAAATTCACCCTGAACAACACCATCATTGAACACACAAAAAATTACACCTACCTTGGTCTGACCATATCTGCATCGGGAAACTTTAATAGGGCAGTGAATGCACTCAAAGAAAAAGCCCGCAGAGCATTGTATGCAATAAAAATGAAATTATTCAAAATCAACATCCCAATTAGAATTTGGTCCAAAATATTTGACAGTGTAATCCTACCAATAGCTCTTTACGGAAGTGAGGTTTGGGGGCCACTCAATAAACTGGACTTTAAAATGTGGGACAAACATCCAATTGAAACCTTACATGCAGAATTCTGTCGGAAAATCCTACAAGTCCAGAGAAATACACCAACTAATGCATGTAGGGCAGAATTGGGCCGCTTTCCAGTAATAATGAAAATACAGAAAAGATCATTAAAATTTTGGCTACATCTAAATTCAAGTCCAAATTCGAGTCTACAATTTAAAGCACTTCAAACCCAAGAGCTGAGCCCAGAAACGAGCCCTCTCAGTCAGCTGGTGTTGGACCTCACCAACCAAGCTGACACCAGCACTGCTTCAAAAGAAAGAATTCCAATAAACAAAATCATGAACCAATCAAAGGACTCATATTTACAACATTGGAAAAACGAAACAAAATCCCAAAGCCGACTAAATTGCTATCTGACCCTAAACAGAGAATATGAATTGGCTGAATATCTCTACTCTGTCAGAGATTCGAAGCAGAGACAGATCCTTACCAAGTACAGGCTGAGTGACCACCGATTGGCAATAGAAACCGGCAGACATAAAAAGACATGGCTACCCAAAGAGGAGCGTGTATGTGGTCACTGCACGACAGGGGAGGTAGAAACAGAGATGCACTTTCTCCTTTACTGTGATAAATATTCCTCACCAAGAGATTCATTATTCACAGAAATGACTACATTTCTTCCAAATTTTTACTTATTAAACCCAGAGGAAAAACTAAAAATACTCATGGGCGAAGGAGCAATGGCTTCTCTTGCAGCCAAATATGTATTTGCCTGCCATAGCCTAAGGGACACTGAATAATAACATCTGCATAGTAAGCAGTAACTTACTTATTAGGACTGTTATTGTTATTACTGTTATTGTTATTAGTATTATTATTATTGTTTATCATTCCAAATAGTAATGGTATGGGTGGTATTGGTAATGATAGCAGTTTAATGATGGTGGTGGTGGTAGTGGTGCATTACACCATACATTACATTCGACTATTGACTGTTACCATTTTATTGTTACTATTTTTATATTTAATTTTGTATTATTATTTACTGCCATTCTATATTATTATTATTTGTCATTGTTTTAATTGTATTACAATGTATATTGTATACATTGTTGCTTTGGCAATATTGACACAATGTTTTTCATGCCAATAAAGCAGCTTGAATTTGAATTTGAATTTGAGAGAGAGACACAGGGAGAGAGACACAGAGAGAGAGAGAGAGAGACACAGAGAGAGAGAGAGAGAGAGACACACAGAGAGAGAGAGAGTGAGAGAGAGACACAGAGAGAGAGAGACACAGAGAGAGAGAGAGAGAGAGACACAGAGAGAGAGAGAGACAGAGAGAGAGAGAGAGAAGTCATGCAGAGGAACAGCTCCTGACTTGTTATAACTTTTTGGTTGTTAAGAGCGAGATTGACACGATTCAATTAGCAAAAATGTATAGGTAATCAAATTGTACAACTGAAGATCAACACAGGAGGAAAAGATTGAGAGAGAGTGAGTTAAAAGACCAATCTTTATCGTGGTAGCTAGCCAAATTCAAATCGGTCAGTTAGCTTAACGTCTTGCTCTAACTGTTTACTGGTGGTAACCATAGCAACATGGCCACTGAGGCAGCGCTAGCAGCGTTAGCAGCGACAGAAACTGAGAGACTTTCCCCGCTTTTTTTTGAATACCCAGCAGAAATCAAATCAGAGAAAGGAAGAATCAATTTTAAACACAGAATTCTGAGGGAGAACCCAGAAACTTTGTTTGCCGACTGCTCACAAAACAGGACTGTTACAAACCTGTTATTTTACACAGACCACACTACTGCCTGGCATGCAGCTGTAACCAGGCATTTCAGCTATACCACGAAGAAAGGCATCTGCAAGGGAAGGCAAATCCACATTTTTGAGGACAGCGATAAGGACCAGGAAAACAGGTTTCTGACGGTAAATATGTATCAGAACGGCACTGTCATGGTCCAGGGCAGTGAGGCTGCACTCAGCTCTGTTGTGCAGGACTTCCCCACCCTAACGAAGATAGCGGAAAGCAACAAAGAAAAGGACAGCACCCCGACCTCTCCCCTCACCTCAGGCACCCCAACAGCAGGACCATCCTCCCCCCTGCCTGCCTACAACCACCAGAGCCAAGACCACACCACCATCAGCCTGTTGAGAGACAGGCTGGCTGTGATAGAGGTATGGGTTACTGAGCTGAAGGAGCAGCCCCTCAGCTACACCACCACCAGCCCAGACACAGAGCTTCTACAGGACCAGATCAACCAGTGCAGGACCCAGCTGAAGAACTCTGTCCAGGAGCTGAGAGAGAGCCTTACCACAGCTCTTGAGGAGGTAAAGGCCACCATGAGGAGAGAGCTGGTGCAGGTAAAGGAGGAGATGGCAAAGGAGTTGTCTGGCATCAAGAGGGTGCTGCAGCACAGAGAGCAGACTGTAGAGACTCCTAGAGAGAAGCTGCAGCCCCCCACCACCCCTAACAACCCCACCACCCCTAACACCCCCACTGACCCACCTTTACCCACAACCCCCCCCCATACCGACAACACTTTACCCACACCCCCAGTCAACAAGAAGGCTCACATGGAAACACCTACTACAGAGAGAAGCTCTCTGGCCCCCCCTGACACACCCCCACACGCCCCTCCATGTACACAGGCCCTGTGTACTCCAGCCCCAGACCGTAAACGCAATAATCTGGTAAAACCCGCTGAGGTGGCCATCCTCATTGACTCAAATGGGAAATTCCTCCAAGAAGATAAACTCTTCCCACAACACAAGGTGCGCAAAATATGTTGCCCAAAAACACAGGATGCACTCCACATCCTGTCCCAGCCTGACTTTGGCACACCAGGCCACATTATTATTCACACCGGCACCAACAACCTGCGAGAGGAGCAGGAGAGAGTAGGCAGCCTGGTCAACAGAATAGCAGAGAGGGCCTCTGAGCGGTTCCCCAACTCCCACATCACCATCCCCACTCTGCTGCCCCGCAAAGACTTTCATCCCCATACCATTCAGAAAGTCAACGCTGACATCACCAGAGGCTGTGGCCTACTCCCGAACGTACACGTTGCTCACCACCCAACAATCACCCCAGAGCATCTGCACGACCACTCCCATCTGAGGAAACAGACATTAGGGATGTTTACCAAGTCTCTAAAGGACGTGGCACTTGGTAGACAAACACCTCATGCCGTATTGGACAGAGGACCACCCAGAGACCCCTACCAGACCACTGCACCAACAAGGAGCCCCAGGCCCCTTCAACGCCACACCAGACCCAGCGCACCCCACAGGCCCCACCCACCACCAGACCATCACCACTTCCATCGGCTTAGCCAGACCGGACCGGGCCCAGCCTACTACCCCGCATCAGACCACCACCCCTACCAGACCAGAGAGGAAGCCCCACGGCCCAGACCTGGTCCCCCTCCACTCCACAGGGCCCAACAGCAGGACCAGCGCAGCTACGCAGAGGTCGTCAGAGAACAGGAGAACCTTGTAGGATTAAGTGAGATTAAACAGCTCCTCCAATACATCTGCACTAAACTGCACTAAACACACACACACACACACACACACACACACACACACACACACACACACACACACACACACACACACACACACACACACACACACACCTATTGTACTCAAATGTACTTGTTCAATGAATAGGAATGTTTATATATATAACAGAAAGAATGTTAGCTGTTATCCTGTTTATCTCGCTCTTAACAACTTAATAGTTAGTAGTCACAGTATTTCTGACTGCTATTCTTTCTTTTGTAACATGAAATCGCTATCAGTTAGCATGTGGAACATTCAGGGCCTAAACTCATCAACCTTTGGACTGAAGAGTTTAGCACTGGAGTTCAACAAAAACCTTAAAGATGTTGATGTCATCATTCTGCAGGAGACATGGTGTAAGGCTGACATTGTCACTCACTGTCCCACAGGTTACAGAGAGGTAATTGTACCGTCACAGAAACACAGCTCTGTCAATAGAGGCAGAGACTCTGGAGGACTGATCATTTGGTACAAATCCGAACTACAACATCTAATTGACCCCCTCAAAATTGGCAAATATCACATTTGGTTAAAACTGAAAAAAGAACTTGTACTGACAGAAAAAGATGTGTTCCTTTGCGCAATTTATATCCCCCCCTCAGAATCCCCATATTACTCAGAGGAGATCTTCCCCACCCTTGAGGAAGAGACGTGCCATTTCCAGGCCCAGGGAAATGTGCTCATCTGTGGGGACACAAATGCGCGCACAGGAACACTACCTGATCTAACGAGCACACGAGGGGACAGCTTTATTACAGGCCATACTGTTTCTAACTGCCTTAATCTCCCCCATAGAAACAACAGTGACAGCACCGTCAACAAAAACGGAAGGGATCTTTTGCAGCTCTGTAGAAGCCTGGGTCTGTACTTTGTCAATGGTAGGTTACGGGGGGACTCTTTGGGGAGATTCACCTACTGCTCACCTCTTGGCCACAGTACAGTAGACTATATGATCACAGACATTGACCCTTTCTCTCTCAGCTCATTCACTGTCAAGCCACTAACACCTCTGTCTGATCACAGCCAAATTACATTGTTCCTCAAAAGAACAGACATGGAAACAACCACACATTCACAGCCCAGTAAGCTGTACAACATCAGAAATTCATACAGATGGGCCCAAAACAGCACAGAAGAATACCAGAAAGCAACCTGGAACCAAAATATCGAAACACTCTTAGATAACTTTCTGGATACCACATTCACTCACAGTAAAGAAGGCATCAATCTAGCAGTACAAAACATCAACTATATATTCAGGCAAACGGCAAAAGAAGCACAATTGAAATTGATAAAAAACAAAACAAAAAAGATCACAGATGACAACTGGTTTGATGCAGATTGTAAAATTATAAGAAAAAAAATTAGAACACTATCCAACCAAAAGCACAGAGACCCAAATAATGGTGAATTACGCCTTCATTACTGTGAGACTTTAAAACTCTATAAACGTACACTCAGAACCAAAAAAGCCCAGTACAACAGAAAGCAGCTGATGCTAATTG
>NC_052343.1:13878083-13928083 GCF_016432855.1 Salvelinus namaycush
TACGAGGACATAAACCTTGTCCTCACTATGTCAAATGTCCTCATAAGGGTCAATGTATTCCGCTTGGCCACAGTGAAAACAGATCCTTTTCAAACGCAAACACACACATCCTCTCAGAGAGATACAGAGGGCAGATGTGGTTACAGTCAGACAGTATCCATGTGACCAGGTGATTGTGTGTGTGTGTGTGTGTGTGTGTGTGTGTGTGTGTGTGTGTGTGTGTGTGTGTGTGTGTGTGTGTGTGTGTGTGTGTGTGTGTGTGTGTGTGTGTGTGTGTGTGTGTGTGTGTGTGTGTGTGTTGTTGTGTGGACGTCAGTGTTAGTGTGATCTCCACAGCAGAGCAGAGCACACACGTAGTGGTGAGAGGACACAGGTCCTGCAGGGCCGCAGGGCCTTTCCAGAGTCTGTCCACCCACTATAAGGCTGGTCACTCAAGTCATTGTTTTGATTGGATACTTCTGGTGTCCCATAACTAGCTGGTGAGAAGAGTGATGGAAAGCTAAAATGTGTGCGTGCGTGCGTGCGTGCGTGCGTGCGTGCGTGCGTGCGTGCGTGCGTGCGTGCGTGCGTGTGTGTGTCACGCCCTGACCTTAGAGATCCTTTTAATTCTCTATTTGGTTAGGTCAGGGTGTGACTAGGGTGGGCAATCTATGTTTTCTATTTCTTTGTTGGCCTGGTATGGTTCCCAATCAGAGGCAGCTGTCTATCGTTGTCTCTGATTGGGGATCAAACTTAGGCAGCTTTTTTCCACCTGTAGTTTGTGGGATCTTGTTTTTGGTACTGTGCTGTTTAGCACTACTAGACGTTACGTTTCGTTTTGTATTTGTTGTTTTTTCGGTGTTCATTTAATAAATTAAAATGTTCGCCTACCACGCTGTACCTTGGTCCGATCCTTCCATCGACGAACGTAATAGTGTGTGTGTTAGCGTGTGCGTGTGCGTGTGCACACCCTTGTTTAAGTGCACTTTTATTGTGTGCAGTCAGTGTATCACGATAACGATAAATAGAACAATCATTTTATAACATCAATGTGACCCTCAATTACTTTTTGTATCACCCATTAAACTACTACTTCTAGTTTGAATGTCATAGCTATCAATTGTCCCTTTAGCAATTGCCAATATAAGTGACTTATTTCAAACGTCACATTTCTGCAGTATAGACTCCTCATCATAATTATCAATATCAGTAAAATGTCTTCGATAAGTGGTCTGTTGGATCGTCACGATCACTTTGGGTTTATGGTCCCAGCTCTACACTGTCCATGCATCTTCAAAGGATGACCAGCCTTCCCTGTAGCAGCTTCTCTGTTTGTGTCAGTCTGTGACATGTCATCCTCTCTATTCTTCCCAGTGGCTTGGCCAGGGGACAGAGAGAGATGCAGTCCTTTGTGTCTGCCTGGTGTTGAACCCTAGTGAAAAGCACCGGGGATGAGGGAATGAGTTAAGTGATATTTCACTCTTTGCCTGCCCCAACCCCCACGCACCACACGCCCTTCCTTCTCAATACACTCAGCAGCCCTCAGAGCTGGCTCACACACACACATATGCTCGGACCAAAGCTGACGCTGACAGCTCGCTCTTTTGTCCATCACTCAATCGCAGATGAGAGCACAAACAAGGGAGGAGAGAGAGACAGAGGGAGAAAGACAGAGAGGGAGAGATAAAAGCCCTCCCCCTGCCTGCCGTAATCCAATTACAGGGCTGCAAATTTGATTGGCGCCCCCGGAGTGTGCCTTCAGCTGTCCGTCATTAGCGGCTGGGGAACAGGGGGCTAGCTCAGGGTGCTGTTAGCAGGGAAGGGTGGGGGGACCGTGTGTTTGTTTGTGTGTGTGAGAGAGAGAGAGAGAGAGAGAGAGAGAGAGAGAGAGAGAGAGAGAGAGAGAGAGAGAGAGAGAGAGAGAGAGAGAGAGAGAGAGAGAGTGTGTGTGTGTGTGTGTGTGTGTGTGTGTGTGTGTGTGTGTGTGTGTGTGTGTGTGTGTGTGTGTGTGTGTGTGTGTGTGTGTGTGTGTGTGTGTGTGTGTGTGTGTGTGTGTGTGTGTGTGTGTGTGTTTAGGATTACATCTTTTTTGAGGCAAACAAGAAAGAGGGAGAGAGACACCACAGAACCCATGCATTCTTCCTCAGAGTGACAATGTCCAAATTAATTGTGTCCGAATAGTGACCATCTAACAATCTGATAGAGACCTTACTGTCAATGTGATGGGAGGATGGAACAGAAAGGTTGACCTGTCCTGGAGGAATAGGAGTGGATGGACACTACTCTGTCCTCAGCAACGGTCAGCTCTGTGACAGTTACAGGGATCTGACAGAGAAATGAGAGACAGAGTAAACCATGAAAATGACAGGAAATGAGAGATGGAGGGAAGAGAGAAAGGGTGGATGATATAGAAGGACATTTTAAATCAATAGAAGCCTACGGAATCGATGATATCTACACTGTCATCGCTAATGAAAACAAAATTGACCCCTGATGAACTGGTGTCTGTGTGTGTGTGTGTGTGTGTGTGTGTGTGTGTGTGTGTGTGTGTGTGTGTGTGTGTGTGTGTGTGTGTGTGTGTGTGTGTGTGTGTGTGTGTGTGTGTGTGTGTGTGTGTGTGTGTGTGTGTGTGTGTGTGTGTGTGTGTGTGAGCGAGAGACCAGGCCGAGAGGTCCCTGTGAATGCCAGAGAGACGCCAGGGATATCAACGCAGAGCATCCTATCTCCACAAGGAAGATCAGCGAGGAAGCCACAGACAGGCCCGAGGTCTTATCTTTTATTGGCTGGCTCCTCTGTGGAGCTTATCTTTTATTGGCTGGCTCCTCTCTGGAACTTATCTTTTATTGGCTGGCTCCACCCAAGGAGAGCCCGTAAGCCGGACCACTGCCAGCATGACTGCCCCATGGCAGATAACTCAATCACCAGTCTGGGAAGAAAGAAGACAGCCTGTTTCCACTTCTCCCTCTTTTTCTGTCGTTTTCTCGCAGTCTCTCGCCCTCTCTCTCTCCATCTCGGTCTCTCTCAGTCTCAGTCTGTTGAGGGCTCAGGCCTGTCGTCTTCTCTCACGTCATCTCGTCATGTTCCTCCTCTCTTTTTCTTCTAACCAGAGGCCCAATGCCGCCGGCTGTTTATGTGTAGTAGTATACTTCCTGTATGACTGTATACTGTTTACCAGTAGGACTCATTTGCCAACTTACATCAGAACTCAGTCAATTTTTAAGGTTAATGTGAATCAGTTACTGTATATGAATTCAAGCCATATGAATGCTGAGAGCTAAACGAATGGCTGGCCTAAGTAGAGCTTGTGGTGCTTCTTCAGGTCTAACGTCTTCCCTTTGAAGTCCCAGAGAGCAGAGAGGGTCTGTTCTGGATGTCTGTCGTTATGTTGGGAGAGATGACCATCCCATCTGTCTTCATGTCATCATCAGACATGACGACGTGACAATATCACACGCACGCACGCACGCACGCACACACACACACACACACACACATCAGCGTACACACATCAGTTATCTATAATGAAGACAAATTTGGAAAGTGAGAGAGCACTTGAGGTCCCTTTCCTGCTCTAACAGGAGGGGGGTGGAGGGAGATAAGGGAGCCCAGGGAGAGTGCTCTGTCTGGGGGGGAGGAGGCCAAGGGAGAGTGGGGTGCTTACCGGAGCTCTTGTTACTCTCCCACCATTACTTACCCTACGGTGCAAAACATTATGGCCAGATTCAGGTACTAAATGCAGTATTACTAAACACAAGAGTGTGTAATGTTACAAAACAAAAAACCTAAAGGTGTGTGGCTTCACAAACACAGGGAGAGGAGAGGGAAGGTTGTGTAGTGTATTGTAGTCTCTGTAGCCTGCCTGTCTCCCTGTGTTATCACTGCAGTCCTCCCCTGTCGCCTATCTCTCCCACAGTCTACTGGACACATTCTCTCCTCAAGTCTGTCTGAAAAAGTTGGCTCCCCTTTGCTTCTCTCTCTACTTTCTCTACCTTTCTTTCTCTAGATGCCTTGTTTTTCTCTCAATCCTTCTCTTCCTCCCAGTCAGGTTGGTATGGTTGGTCTTCCTCTTCTCTCCTCTCTCTCCTCTCCGTCAGACTCAAAGTTGTATCCCCGCCCCCTGGCTCTCAGACTCTCGTGGGATTGGTCTGGCGCTCCTCTCTATCAGTGTGTGATGGAGCTGTGCAGCTCTGCTCAATGTCTCAGTGCTGAGAGAACACACAGACACGCACATATTTCCAAGTACAGCCACCTCTTTACAGATAGATATACAGTCATCATCTTTAGTGTTCAACAGGAAACACAGAAAGAATCACTGCTTAAATATAATTGCTTTTCACACTACACTACAGTGTGTAAACCTGTTTTTCCATACAGTCTAAAACACACCGTCACACACACAAGTCACACAAACCCGTCACACACACACACACACACACACAAAAACACACAAATTAAATACTTAATTTGAACCCCCCCACACACACACACACACACACACAGACACACACACTGACCTACCACAGACTTACACTGTCTGACGTGAGTCATGCCGCCACTAGTCTTCCTGTGCTTCGTCACTGAGGCGAGAAAGCCTTCCGTCAGCCTATCACCTTGTTCTGTGTGTGTGTGGTTCAGGAGTCTGGCCTATCAAATAGACTACAGACATCCCCCACACACTATCTGTTCCTATCTATCTAGTTCTATGGGACACTTTTGCACTAATTCTTCCAGTATTTCCCCTCAAGTCAGCTGATTTGTTTGTTTCCCCCCATGGTTCCTTCCTCCAACCCCCCACCCCGTCCCACACACACCCCTGCAGGGGGGGGGGGGGGTCGATCTGTCCTGTGCCACAGTGGAACGTGTCACCCAGTCACTCAGTAAGGCTAGATAGCCCCGGCTCCCCGACCCACAGTCCCGCGGACCCTCTTATCAGCCCCCCTGGCTCCAGCGTCTCCCCACCAGGCCTGAGCCCCCCACCATCCACGTCCCCAAAACACTGATAACAGAGAGGGGAGGAGGGACACTCCCTCCTGTATGGCCCCTCACTGTCTCCATCTCCAAGTGACATCATCAGAGCTGGGAATCGGTGAGTAACCATGACGACAGCGTCCATCCCATGGGGGAGAACGTTATGCTTATCACTCAAGAGCTATTAGACGAGAAAAAAAGTTTAGCTTTAGGAAGCAGAGGCTGATGGGTAAATAAGTTAACCAAGCCATATCCTCCATTACACAGTGGTTCCCGTATTTCTCCACTAATAATAGTGTGTGTGTGTGTGTGTGTGTGTGTGTGTGTGTGTGTGTGTGTGTGTGTGTGTGTGTGTGTGTGTGTGTGTGTGTGTGTGTGTGTGTGTGTGTGTGTGTGTGTGTGTGTGTGTGTGTCATCCCACAAGCCCACTATCAGAGTCCTAACTTTATGGCGACCAATTTCATAAAACCCCATTGTGTAATGCGTTTCCTGTCCGTCTTGTAAGAGGGAGTTAATTAGCCAATAACGCGCCAGAGCTGTAGAATGTCATGGCGTGCTGTCATGGCTGATTTCATTACCTGTCCGGATAAGAGACGTGAGGCGATATGGAGGGGAGAGTCCATCATTTAGGGAGGGTATTGACAAGAGAGAAGAGCCCAGGATTCTTACTTCCTATCCCTAATCTGGGGTAGCAGGCCATTACAGCATCCTTCAGATACACGCAAGAAACACACACACACACACACACACACACACACACACACACACACACACACACACACACACACACACACACACACACACACACACACACACACACACACACACACACACACACACACACACATCCACCAGAGCCCTCACCATGTAGCCTAGCTCCATCCTTATCTCCTTGCCCCGGCGGCATCTTGAGACGCTAACTGTCTACAAATATGGAGAGCCAGGCATTGTCAACACCATCCCTGGCATCCTGATATGGCCCTCTGCCTCGCCCCCCTCCCTGGGAAAGGGTGAGAAGACACTGGCCCATCACTGACAACATTACATACCACTCAGAGTATGGAGGAGATAAGCCGAAAGCAGCACCCTCACCCCTACTCCCACCCAGCCCTAACCAGCTGGATCTTGGGGGAGACTGGGTCTATGGAGAGACTGGGCCTGGGGGGAGACTGGGTCTATGGAGAGACTGGGCCTGGGGGGAGACTGGGTCTATGGAGAGACTGGGCCTGGGGGGATACTGGGTCTATGGAGAGACTGGGCCTGGGGGGAGAATGGGTCTATGGAGAGACTGGGCCTGGGGGGAGACTGGGTCTATGGAGAGACTGGGTCTGGGGGGAGACTGGGTCTATGGAGAGACTGGGCCTGGGGGGAGACTGGGTCTATGGAGAGACTGGGCCTGGGGGGAGAATGGGTCTATGGAGAGACTGGGCCTGGGGGGAGACTGGGTCTATGGAGAGACTGGGCCTGGGGGGAGACTGGGTCTATGGAGAGACTGGGCCTGGGGGAGACTGGGTCT
This sequence comes from Salvelinus namaycush, assembly GCF_016432855.1. Taxonomy (NCBI): domain Eukaryota; kingdom Metazoa; phylum Chordata; class Actinopteri; order Salmoniformes; family Salmonidae; genus Salvelinus; species Salvelinus namaycush. The sequence continues at coordinate 13,884,547 of NC_052343.1, forward strand.
ATGGAGAGACTGGGCCTGGGGGAGACTGGGTCTGGCAGCTGACAGAGAGAGGAAGCCTGACAGAGGGGCTCAACATGACATAGGATCTAGGTGACATGACAGACCTTACACTGTGTGGAATGACATAAGTGGTGTAATGACATAAGTGGTGCCCTGGTAGAAGAGGTTACATGAACAAAGGTGTTACACAGTTTGTAACTGTATACGGGAGCATGTGTACACAGAGTAAGCTAACTCAATAATACTAGGAAATATGACATAAGAAGTACATTGACAGACAACATGACCTTTGGAATTGTACATCTTAAACCTACTTTGCCGAATGCTGCATGTACGGGTCTGGTTTGAGACATGATAAGTCTTCTAAGCCCTCTCCCTGCTGCTCTGCAGTCCTGGCCAGAGGAGTGTGTCTCAGGCTAGGGTCAGGAGGGAGAGATGTCAGGACCAGACCTGGGGTCAGCCTGACTGTCTGGGGGATAATACTGCACCCCTGACCTAGGGCAGACAGGGGCAATAGAAAAGTGTGTGTGTGTGCGTGCAAATGTGTGCACAGGTGAGTGAGTGGGTGTGTGTGTGTGCACTTTGGGAAGGAGGTACACAGGGCAAAGGACACATTGAAACATAAGACTCCACATCTATCCATAATCACTCAATCATTCTACACCTCCATTTTCTAAGAAGTGGAAGAAGAAATCATCAGTAAAGCAACGATCTGGCAATCAACATACTACTATTTCTCTATAGACAACTTGTATTTCTCAGTTTACTCATGTGTAAAAGCCTTTTTACAGACATTATGCTACCAGTCAAATGGTTAAAAAGTTGTGAAATGTGCTCAACAGCTGCAAGGACAACATGCTGCTCTGAAGAAAGAAACAAGGACATCAATGACAGGCTGACAGATGTTCTTGGTCCAATAGAACACTGTTGTAAGCTCTACGACAGTGTTTCCCAACTCCAGTCCTCGAGTACCCCCAACAGAGCATATTTTTGTTGTGGCCCCGGAATAACATACCTGATTCTACTTTTTAACTAATTATCAAGCCCTTGACAAGTTGAATCAGGTGTTTTTGTCCGGGTCTACAACTTAAATGTGTGCTGTTGGGGAACTGGAGGACTGAGGTTGGGAAACGCTGCTATAGTACACAGTAGTGGTGCGTGGGTAAAATCACTGAGCAAGCAGAGCCAGAAACAAAAGCCATATTACAACCTGTGTTGTGATAATTGCATTGTTTGCTCTATAACCTGCTAGTTCGTATACAGTTGTGGCCAAAAGTTTTGAGAATGACACAAATATTAATTTTCACAAAGGCTGCTGCCTCAGTTTGTATGATGGCAATTTGCATATACTCCAGAATGTTCTGAAGAGTGATCAGATGAATTGTAATTAATTGCAAAGTCCCTCATTGCCATGCAAATGAACAGAATCCCCCAAAAACATTTCCACTGCATTTCAACCCTGCCACAAAAGGACCAGCTGACATCATGTCAGTGATTCTCTCGTTAACACAGGTGTGAGTGTTGACGAGGACAAAGCTGGAGATCACTCTGTCATGCTGATTGAGTACGAATAACAGACTGGAAGCTTCAAAAGGAGGGTGGTGCTTGGAATCATTGTTCTTCCTCTGTCAACCATGGTTAACTGCAAGGAAACACATGCCGTCCTCATTGCTTTGCCAGTAAGATTGCACCTAAATCAACCATTATTCGGATCATCAAGAACTTCAAGGAGAGCGGTTCAATTGTTGTGAAGAAGGCTTCAGGGCGCCCAAGAAAGTCCAGCAAGCGCCAGGACCGTCTCCTAAAGTTGATTCAGCTGCGGTATTGGGGCACCACCAGTACAGAGCTTGCTCAGGAATGGCAGCAGACAGGTGTGAGTGCATCTGCATGCACAGTGAGGCGAAGACTTTTGGAGGATGGCCTGGTGTCAAGAAGGGCAGCAAAGAAGCCACTTCTCTCCAGGAAAAACATCAGGGACAGACGGATATTCTGCAAAAGGTACAGGGACTGGACTGCTGAGGACTGGGGTAAAGTCATTTTCTCTGATGAATCCCCTTTCCGATTGTTTGGGGCATCCGGAAAAAAGCTTGTCCGGAGAAGACAAGGTGAGCGTTACCATCAGTCCTGTGTCATGCCAACAGTAAAGCATCCTGAGACCATTCATGTGTGAGGTTGCTTCTCAGCCAAGGGAGTGGGCTCACTCACAATTTTGCCTAAGAACACAGCCATGAATAAAAAATGGTACCAACACATCCTCCAAGAGCAACTTCTCCCAACCATCCAGGAACAGTTTGGTGACGAACAGCATGATGGAGCACCTAACCATAAGGCAAAAGTGATAACTAAGTGGCTCGGGGAACCAAACATTGATATTTTGGGTCCATGGCCAGGAAACTCCCCAGACCGTAATCCCATTGAGAACTTGCAGTCAATCCTCAAGAGGCGGGTGGACAAAAAAAAAAAAAATGGGCAGCCATCAGTCAGGATGTGGCCCAGAAGTGAATTGACAGCATGCCAGGGCGGATTGCAGAGCTCTTGAAAAAGAAGGGTCAACACTGCAAATATTGACTCTGCATCAACTTCATGTAATTGTCAATAAAATCCTTTGACACTTATGAAATGCTTGTAATTATACCTCAGTATTCCATAGTAACATCTGACAAAAATATCTAAAGACACTGAGGCAGCAGACTTTGTGGAAATTAATATTTGTGTTATTCTCAAAACTTTTGGCCACGACTGTACATTGACACTGTGGTATATAGGCCTAAAGACAGAGACAATAACAAGACAGTGGCAGAATAAATTCAACCACACCTTCATCACAGAGCAACCTCTGTCCGGTGAAGTCCAAAAAGCATATTGCATGTAACAAACAGTTACATGACCTACAGCATGGTCAAGCAAGTTAATGTTTCTGACATTTTCGGACTACTAAACAACTATTGATTTAGAATCACAGATAGTTACCTCAAGTCGCAAAGAAAACAGGAGCTGCCAGCACCAATTCAACTTCAATATTTGAACATCATCTAATTACCTATGCTAAGTCTAATACAGCGACAACTAAAAGATAGAAAAAACTATTTAGTCCAATCAACGTAAGCTAAATACATATGATGTGGCTGTCGATGGTCCTGATTTGTGTGTGTGTGTGTGTGTGTGTGTGTGTGTGTGTGTGTGTGTGTGTGTGTGTGTGTGTGTGTGTGTGTGTGTGTGTGTGTGTGTGTGTGTGTGTGTGTGTGTGTGCGCGCGCGCGCGCGTGTCAAATCATATTTATTTATAAAGTCCTTTTTACATCAGCAGATGTCACAAAGTGTTTATACAGAAACGCAACCTAAAACACCAAAACAGCAAGCAATGCAGATGCAGAAGCACGGTGGCTAGGAAAAACTCCCTAGAAAGGCAGGAACCTAGGAAGAAACCTAGCGAAGAACCAGGCTCTGAGGGGTGGCCAGTCCTCTTCTGGCTGTGCCGGGTAGAGATTATAAGAGTACATGGCCATTAATGCCAGATCGTTCTTCAAGATGTTCAAATGTTCATAGATGACCAGCAGTGACAAATAATAATCACAGTGGTTGTAGAGGGTGCAACAGGTCAGCACCTCAGGAGTAAATGTCAGTTGGCTTTTCATAGCCGAGCATTCAGAGGTCGAGACAGCAGGTGCGGTAGAGAGAGAGAGAGGGTTGAAAAAACACCAGGTCCAGCACAAGGTAGCACATCTGGTGAACAGGTCAGGGTTCCATAGCCGCAGGCAGAACAGTTGAAACAGGAGCAGTAGCATGACCAGGTGGACTGGGGATAGCCAGGAGTCATCAGGCCAGGTAATCCTGGGGCATGATCCTAGGGCTCAGATCCTGAGATAGAGAAAGAGAGAGAGAGAGAGAGACAGAATACTGAAGTTCACACAGGACACCAGATAAGACAGGAGAATTTCACCAGACAGGACATACTGACCCTAGCACCATATACTATTGCAGCATAGATACTGGAGGCTGAGACAGGGGAAGGGTTGAGGGACACTGTGGCCCTGTCTGACGATACCCCCAGACAGGACCAACCAGGCAGGATATAACCTCACCCGCGTTGCCAAAGCACAGCCCCCACACCACTAGAGGGATAGAGAGACCACCAACTCACTACCCTAAGACAAGGCTGAGTATAGCCCACACAAATCTCCTCCACCGCACAAGCCCGAGGGGGCGCAAGACCCGGACAGGAAGATCACGTCAGTGACTCAACCAACTCAAGTAGAGTATAGCAAAAAAATCCTCGGGACGGCATGGAAGAGCACTAGTAATCCAGTGATAGGATCTAAGGCAGAGCATCCCAGTAGAGAGAGGGGAGCCAGCCAGGCAGAGACAGTAAGGGCGGTTCGTCAATCTAGTGCCTTGCTGTTCACCTTCGCAACCCTGCGGGACTACACTCAATCATAGGACCTACTGAAGAGATGAGTCTTCAGTAAAGACTTAAAGGTTGAGACAGAGTCTGCGTCTCTCACATGGAAAGGCAGACCCATCCATACAAATGGAGCTCTATTGGAGAAAGCCCTGAATCCAGCTGTTTGCTTAGAAATTGTAAGGACAATAACGAGGCCTGCATCTTGTGACCGCAGCGTACGTGTAGGTATGTACAGCAGGGCCGAATTGGAGAGATAGGTAGGAGCAAGTCCATGTAATGCTTTGTAGGTTAGCAGTAAAACCTTGAAATCAGCCCTAGCCTTAACAGGAAGCCAGTGCAGAGATACTAACACTGGAGTAATATGATCACATTTTGGGGTTCTAGTCAAGATTCTAGCAGCCGTATTTAGCTTTAACTGAAGTTCATTTAGTGCTTTAGCCAGGTAGACGGAGAGTAGAGCATTGCAGTAGTCTAATCTAGAAGTGACCAAAGCATGGATTAGCTTTTATGCATCATTTTTGGACAAAAAGTTTCTGATTGTTGCAATGTTACGAAGATGGAAAAAAGCTGCCCTTGAAATTTTCTTAATATGTTCGTCAAAAGAGAGATCAGGGTCCAAAATAACGCTGAGGTCCTTCACAGTTTTATTTGAGACGACTGTACAACCAACTATCAAGATTTATTGTCAGATCAAACAGCAGTTTCTTTGTTTCTTCAGACCTATAATGAGTATCTCTGTTTTGTTCGAGTTTAAAAGTAAAACATTTGCTGCCATCCACTTCCTTATGTCTGAAACACAGGCTTCTAGAGTAGGCAATTTTGGGGATTCACTATGCTTCATCGAAATGTATAGCTGTGTGTCATCCGCATAGCAGTGAAAGTTGGCATTGTGTTTCCAAATTACATCTCCAAGCGGTAGAATATATAGTGAAAACAAGTGGTCCTAAAATGGAACCTTGAGGAACACCGAAACGTACAATTGATTTGTCAGAGGAAAAACCTCTGACTAACCTCCTTATGTGTGTGTGTGTGTGTGTGTGTGTGTGTGTGTGTGTGTGTGTGTGTGTGTGTGTGTGTGTGTGTGTGTGTGTGTGTGTGTGTGTGTGTGTGTGTGTGTGTGTGTGTGTGGATCTGTTCATGCAGGTAGAAAAAAACATGTTGACTCACCCTACTTGTAGAGAAATGCCAATGCCTTCCTCCTCTTTTCCATGTTGACGAAACGGTCTATGACCCTGTCATACAGTACCTGCTTATATGTTTTGTTGTCCTAAGCAACCTGTCTAAAATGCTTGCTCGCTAGCCTAACTTGCTTTCATGGGCAATGATGAGCCAGCTAGAAACCTCTTAAGGATCCGCCCCTTTTTTTCGCCTAAAATTACATACCCAAATCTAACTGCCTGTAGCTCAGGGCCTGAAGCAAGGATATGCATATTATTGATACCATTTGAAAGGATACACTTTGAAGTTTGTGGAAATGTGAAATGAATGTAGGAAAATATAACACATTAGATCTGGTAAAAGATAATACAAAAAAAAACATACGTTTTTTTGTATTATTTTGTACCATCATCTTTGAAATGCAATAGAAAGGCCATAATGTATTATTCCAGCCCAGGCGCAATTTAGATGTTGGGCACTAGATGGCAGCAGTGTATGTGCAAAGTTCTAGACTGATCCAATGAACCATTGCATTTCTGTTCAAAATGTTGTCGCAAGACTGCCCTAATGTTCCTAATTGATTTATTAATAACTTTTCAAGTTCATAACTGTGCACTCTCCTCAAACAATAGCATGGTATTATTTTACTGTAACAGCTACTGTAAATTGGACAGTGCAGTTAGATTAACAAGAATTTAAGCTTTCTGCCAATATCAGATATGTCTATGTCCTGGGAAATGTTCTTGTTACTTACAACCTCATGCTAATCGCATTAGCCTTCATTAGCTCAACCGTCCCGCGGGAGGGACAACATTACCATTCTATAGCTACATATTGAACTTCCATCCTCTAGGGCCAGGGGCACAATGTATGAATTTAAGGTTTGATCAGAATCTACGTTATAATCATTGGCAAGTATGGAGAATTAAGTAAAACCACAAGTCCCAATCCCTATCTCCATCCATGGCCAATTTAGGAAAGGGCCATTTTAGCTAGCTAGCAACCGGAAGACAACAACAAAAAGAAACAACAATTTAAGTTGTTTCTGTCAATGACGTTTGGCTCTAGATGTGATGTGATTGGAGTGAAGCCAAATCCAAATTGGCTTCCCTTGACACTTTTTTGGGGTGCTCCAGGTCCATTCACCGTTGAGCTCACTCAGTTAAGCTCAACGCTGATTGGCTATTATTTTATACTTTTTTTTATCAAGGGAGACCAAATGCTTGCTAGCATTCAATGCTACGGGCGGCAACAATGTCATAATCATTTTAACCAGACAGCATCAGATAGATGTCCTACACATATAGAAACAGAGAGGTGCTGTTTCGCTCGCTCGGATGCTTTCTCCGGTGAGATCAATTCGCTAGAGGCAGAAGGTAAGAACAATTCTGAAACCCAGAGAGACGAAAGATAAATCATTTTATGTCTTTTTCTTTTTTGTGGTACATTTTTGGGGAAATCCTGGCTTCCCTTGGCATCCATGAATACACACCACTGCTAGTTCATCCCATTGATTGTTATTCACAGACATTAAGCAGATGATAGAATATTGGCTCACAACTTGTACATATCTTATGTGTGTCTGTCAGGTGTTTAATGGATATTATCTGTGTGTATCTGGTGTTTGATGGATCTCAGTTGTGTGTGCATGTGCATGTGCGCATGTATGTATCCCTTAAAAGACTGGACAGTTTTGGCAGTGTGAGTGTGTCCTGCCCGTAGATAGATCTTAGCAGTGGGAGTGTCCCTCTGGAGCATGGTGAATGTTAGCAGTGGGAGTATCCCCGTTGGGTACTTATTTGGCACCTCTGGCAGAGTGCTAATGCTGCAGAAGCGTTTAACAGTTAAATGACCGGCACTAGGGTCGCCAGGGGAGCCGCCTGCGACAAGCAGCCCGGTCCTCCTCTCCCCTCCTCTTGCCAAGTGGTAATGGGAGGAGGGGGGGGGGGGGGGCGCACTGTGCCGATCCCATGCCGGCCCCCTGCCACACTGGATGAAAGCTCCCGACGGCCGTCGTCGCGGTAACTAATTTGCAGAGATTTTCTGCTCGGCTGGAGGCACGAGGAAGCCTTCGTCTATCCCCCTCCTCTCTCCTCTCACTCCTTCACTCACACACACTTCCCCTTCGCCTCCGTCCACTCTCTCTTTTTATAACTACAGGTCCAGCCATTTGGTTTTACCAGTATGGTTGTCATGACAATGCCATGGTATATTGCCTTTATACAAATATGTCAATCATATGTGTCAATAAAATGACTGCATAAGGTTGACTTTGGCGTAACTTTATAACATTGCGCTGACCACAATCTCTCATTTTACCTCATACCACACTTCCTCCATAGAAAACAACTTCCTCTCCGTATTTCGACACCTTCAACCCCCGGCAGTGAACACGCAGGGTTATCCCACTATCACCTCCTCCCAATATTCACTAATCACTAATAGAGCACCCTTTACAGTTCAGCTGGGGTCATGGGCAGAGGGAGAGGGAGGGGTTTAATCACCCATTTTAACCCTAGCCGGCAGCAGCCATTTAATGGGTATAAAAATATGGAAACGAGGGGTCATTTCCTGACCACAGCATTGCCTCAGCTGCATGTGGACTTGAGAGAAAGAAGGCTTTATGCATTTCACACATCTCTGTGCTCCGACATTCCTGTCACAGTCACACACTCGGTGTGCGTACGCGCAGACACACACAATGTCCCATAACACCTCTACAATGATGTACCTGCAGTAGATAAACATGCGGATTAAACACAGAGAATCAATATTATTGATGGGAACACAACAGGATACATGATGACTGAGCTAAGTGTGTGACACACTATCCCAAGGGTCCACAGGTTCATAATGGGGAAGCAAATGCAGAACTCATTCTGTGCATAGATTAAGGTCTCACAGTCTCACAGTGAAAGTGAATTGCGCAAAAATAGCAACAGAGGTTTCGAAATATGTGTGTGTGTGTGTGTGTGTGTGTGTGTGTGTGTGTGTGTGTGTGTGTGTGTGTGTGTGTGTGTGTGTGTGTGTGTGTGTGTGTGTGTGTGTGTGTGTGTGTGTGTGTGTGTGTGTGTGTGTGTGGTTTTACTATCCTTGTGGGAACCAGAAAGCCTCACAAAGATAGCAAAACAAGGGAAATTCTGACAAGTGGGGACATTTTGCCGGTCCTCACAAGTAACACATATATTTTAGGCTTAGGAGTTAGGTTGGGTGTCAGGGATAGGGGTATGGGGTTAAGGTTAGGGGTTAGGGGTTAGGGAAAATGGGATTTTCAATTGTTTGGTCCCCACAAGGATAGTAAAACAAGTGTGTGTGTGTGTGTGTGTGTGTGTGTGTGTGTGTGTGTGTGTGTGTGTGTGTGTGTGTGTGTGTGTGTGTGTGTGTGTGTGTGTGTGTGTGTGTGTGTGTGTGTGTGTGTGTGTGTGTGTGTGTGTGTGTGGGGATGAAGCAAATATCTTAATTTCAAAGTTTTTTAAACATTTCATAAGAAAGTCAGACGTGCTGAAATATTCTCCAGATCTGTTTATGCTGAGTCTGGGTAATGATATTACAGCAAAAACAGTCACTTGTAATAACACACATAGAGCGCATTCTGTGACTGTGTATGTTCACTCTGTACCTGTGGCTGGGAGAGCCAGGGAAACAGGCTAGCGTAGGACTGCTCTATTCGTCACTCAGGGCTGGGACCGCTGACACGGTCCCTTCACACACTGGACACACAGCCAGGGCTTGTGCTGCGAGAGCCTGGGGGTGAGAGAGGAGAGAGGCCCAAGGGAGGGGAGGGTGTGTGGAGGGGGAAGGGAGGCAAGTGTACGGGAGGGAGGGGGGCTTTAAGTGAATAAAGGTTAAAGTCAGCACTGTTAATAGGGGCTCTTTGCACATGCAGCGCCTTTGCCTCCTCTCACTGGGCCGGCTGTTAGCACCCTAGCTCCCCGCTCGCCTGCACTTCCACACACTCAACTCCCACCACAACCCCTACACACACGCAGTCCCACACACACCTCAAGCCCTCGGCATCTTTTTGAACCTACACCCCCCTGTGTATCGTGTCTTACTTTTACACACACCAACATGCACTACGTATGTATGTAAAAGGGAATATATCTCACTTGTTTAGTCTTTAATTGTTAATTGACTGTAAAACGTTATGATAAAGTGTCAGAAGCTTATTTTGCGTCGTTACCTTGTTGTTAAAAAAAATGTATAGAACATTCTTATGATATTCAAAGACTATTCTGGAAACCGAAAGCTGTCTGCTTGAAATGTGTATGCTTGGAAAATTGCACGAATTGTCTGTAATACACTCTGCAAAATGTGTGCTTGTATTCCATTTCGCTGCATTGCCAAAGACAAAAAGGCACAAGAACTCAGATATAAAAGTTTATACACTTTTCTACTCTCATACAATTTCACTCTAAACACTATCCAAGCCACAACACCAGACCTTGACCAGAACTTTTCAAGTTTGTAGTTTGTGTTTGAATGAGCTTTGTCATTGAGCAGGCCCAGCAGCAGTTCTCCCAGTTCTCCCAGGCAGAAACTTCTCTCCTTGTCAAAGTGAAAATCTGTGGAGGTGAAGTGGTGAGTTCTGAAGCAGAGGTCAAACCAATGGAAGGACACCGAGGTGAACGCCACAGTCTAACATGCGTTCCGGAATCATCCCACCTCGGCCATATTTAGAGATGTGTCTCCTCGCAGGCCGGCCCCGGGGGGAACGGAGGGCGATCCAGCTCCAAGGAGCAAAACACAATTAAAGCTCTCCTTAAAGAGATGTAAACTGCAGCCAATCCACAAGAGGCTAGTGTTCCAGGCTAAGCAAACACCATCCCCACTGTCAGCTTTTAGCACCATGACCCTACTGCAAAAAACCCAGGGTGTGTGTGAGACTGCAAAAAGGATTAGGGTGTAGCAGCGCTAGTGCCCTTGTCCCTCCTGGACGTCTGTCACAAGCCTCCTTCAAAACACACACCCTCTCTCACACACAAGTCCCTGTAGGAGCACATTAATCCACCTCTTAACCATCAAGCTCCTTTATTATTCATGGGAATGGCAGAGTCAAACATTCCCATTTAAAGACGCTACACTTGTTTGACCAGGAGAATGTCCGATAGTCATGTACAGACAGAGGGGAAGGCTGAAAGAGGGGAGGGGGAGAGAGGACAAGTTGGCCTTTAGCATAGTGGTAGTCAAGAGAAAGAGGGAGATGGAGAGAGAAATGGCGAAAGAGAGAAAAATTTAGCAAGAAAGGAAGAAAGAGAGACTAAGAGAAAGAGTGAGGAAGAGAATGAAAAGAGAAAGAGGGAGTAATTATTCAGACTCAGACTGAGAAAGGGGAGGAGTGAGGAGTGAGAAGGACAGCTTTGAAGCTTATTGCGCAGTCTATAGCTGGACTGTCCTGACAGTAGCGAGATGATGCCACTTCCCTGTGTCCAACACCAGAAACTCCCAAGCTGATAGTGACCATGAGCGACACCTATAGGAACATGTGGATAAATCTGCTCTGAAGTCTGAGAGATTAGGAATTATATTGAGACCTCTCCATGCTTTGTCCTTGGCCACCATTCGTCTGCATCACAGTCAACCATCATCGCTTCTTGTGGCCCCAGTCCACAGTGACTTCGCTCCAGACTGACCCATCCACCTAGCCATGCAGGATGAGCAGGAATCAAAGTCACACTCAAGGCCATGCTTCCTTTCACCAAAGCCCAACTCACCCCTCCTTCACTCTGCTTGAATGGCAACTGCTCCCCTTGTCCTCTCCCACCCCTCCCCCTTACTCAGACACACTTCCCCTGGAAACCTTGTCCCTTCATCAAACTCTTGATCCGTTATATTCTAATTCCCCATCACCCCCTCCCCGGACCCACCCTTCATCCACCCTTCATCCATCCTTCCATCCTGTTATCCCAAAGGGTCAGGGAATTGTTGGGGTTAGAAGTGGGAAGAGCAGGGGGGTGTAGGAGTCTATGTGGGGGGGTAAAAAGGGGAGACAGGGGTGGGGAGAAGACTCAGGGGAGAGGGTTTGAGAAGGCCCTGCATTTGAACTTAACCCCGCCATGCCCTGGGACGGACGTGGTAATTAGCACCAGGGATCAGCATCAAAAGGAACAGCGCAGCGGGAAGCTTCTCTAATTAGTCATATGAACGGAGGCAACCGCTCTGCCACTGCATGCCTCAGTCTCAGCCTCGGAGGGAGGGAGGGAGGGAGGGAGGGAGGGAGGGAGGGAGGGAGGGAGGGAGGGAGGGAGGGAGGGAGGGAGGGAGGGAGGGAGGGAGGGAGGGAGGGAGGGAGGGAGGGAGGGAGGGAGCTTTCTGCTGAAACAAGAGGGAGAGGCTAACCAAAGTCTTCTCGCTGCAGTCAGGGGAAATTATATGTATTTCATTCACAGAGGACATTACATCTATTCTGTTCTTGACATGGGACTTAAACAAGTGTTAAGGAGACCACTGATTCCTCAGTTAGACTGCAAATCACTCTGCAAGCATTGGGTTAAAGACACTCATTTTTTATGTTTCATTCTTTTGGTCACCTCTTTTGTAAAACAGTTTACGATTTGTGATAGGTTCAAAACGTTTCATGATAAATGCACAAATGAAAATAAATGATTTGCTGGAATGCAAGATATGTCTTAGGACACTATTTCGAACATGTTTCTGTTCTGGTTTATGGATGGATAAATGTGTATGTTTTAATACCAGTCTCATACACAGAGAGCAATCAAACTTATTTGGAAAAGTGTTATGAAAATGCTAATTCATTAATTCATCAGATATTCCAATAATAACTCAACTAAATCATATTATGATTTAGTTGAGTAAGCTAAACACACACAAAATAATTGGGCTGTTATTTTCACGTTATTGACATTATGAGAACATAGGCCAAAATAAATACAGTCGTGCTAAATATTAGGCTACCTTTGTGTCCTTATCACGTTATTTCAAATGTATTCATAAATAAGCGTTCATTTTTACCCTTTTACAATAGGTGGATATTGGGTAGTGATGTATTTAAAGGCCTGGTGTGTGATAAAAGGGATTTACATGGACATGCAAGCACACGGATAAAAAAAACGACTGTCTAAATGTATTCCATTTGTAGGCAAATATTCGCCCTGTTGCAATGGTCTGTAATCTGGTAAAAATCGTGGGGGCGGTGAACGGGTCCGGTCGGGTGTTGGCCACAACAATCCATTTCATTACTGTGGCTCTAACATCGAGGGATTCAATTAAATCAACTGGCGATTATTTTCCTAAATTCCACTCCTCCGGGATATGATATGATTCCGTGGCCACTGACCCTTACATGTGCCCCCAGCTCTCCACCGAAATAATTGTTGAAATCTTGTAATTGTCATATCCCTTAAGTGCCAGGGTTGTATCTGTAGATATCACCCATTCGTATATTGCTATCTGGAACGACCCAGTTGGTTCCTTACCACTGTGTACAAATGTCAGTTCAATGTCTACATTTGATTTACTTTTGGTTGAAATTTCAACTAATCTGAATTCAACAGGAAATCAACAAAGCATGTCATTGGGTTAGGTAAACAATTTGGTTAAAATAATAATAATAATCCCTTACATTGATTACTTTATTTCAAATCCAATCAGTTTTCCATGTTGATTCAACTTCATCACATTTATTTTTTGTTGTTGAAATGACGTGGAAACAACGTTGATTCAGTTTTTGCCCAGTGGGTTGTTGCATGCAAGAAACCCAGTGGCACGGATATGGAAGCCCTCTGTGGAAGCCGCGGGAGAAATGTCAACGTCATTAACACCATGCAGCACAAGTGTTCTGTTTCTTAGTTGAGCGATAAACACTCATTCTCAAATAACAATGAGCTAGATGAAAATATTGATCATATTGATTATATAAACAGTACGAGGAAAAGGTACCTCGCAAATGCCGTTAGATGCTTCCCTCATGATCACTGATGCACAATTTTGGGTAGACAATTTTGCGTGCATAAAATATTACTCAATCATGGCAAATTATAAATATTTCATATATTTAATTACGAATGGATGTCCCTTTCCACCGTGCAGGAGGATCACAGCGGATGTTTCCACCGTGCAGGAGGATCACAGCGAATGTTTCCACCGTGCAGGAGGATCACAGCTGATGTTTCCACCATGCAGGAGGATCACAGCTGATGTTTCCACCATGCAGGAGGATCACAGCTGATGTTTCCACCATGCAGGAGGATCACAGCTGATGTTTCCACCATGCAGGAGGATCACAGCTGATGTTTCCACCATGCAGGAGGATCACAGCTGACGTACGGACGGGAGGGAAAGTGCGCACCTTCGGACCTCCATAGATTGTTGGGGAATTTGACACGTTATATTGCTTATATTTGTATTCCTCTTCCATTCAAAACATCGAAAGGACGAATGCATAGCCTATACAGTACATACTTCTACAATCATCAATCAAACACATCGATTGTGTTGATATTCCAATTCTTATGGGGGTCATATAAACTAACCTACAAAATGGGAGAAAGGTCCAACAGGTCCATCTTGGTTTCTTCTAGTAGCCTATAAAACCATAATAACCAATGACCAGCAGCTTTTGAATATGCTCTCAGGTTTGCTGTGTCTTTAAGAGTCGCCTCCAGCCACCGGTCCACCGGCCCCCAAAGTGTGAATAATATTCGGTAAGGAGTTACGCTAAATGGGAAAGCTTTTAGCACATTATCCACTGGCAATTGCAAGGTAATCAAATTTGCCAGCACAGGTCCCTTATTAAATAACTGCAGCATCGGATTTGCATCCGGGAGACGCCTTAATGGGTTTAGTGCCCTGTGGATCTCCTACCTCAGTGTTCATGTAAGCGCCGGCCCATCTCTCCGGGAGAGTGAGTGACATTGAGGATGAGAGGTGATCCCTCCACCCCGGAAAACACCGGAGTCAGCGCTTTTGAAATATAGGCTATATTTATAGGCGCGCAGTCGACATGCGTCAGTGAGTGCGACAAGTGGGAGAATGGATATGCGAAAATAGGATCTCAATAACGACAGGGAGGGGGGCAGAGAAGGGGACTCAGGCGAGGAAGCGTTCCATGTTTTTGTTCTAGCCTGCCTATCTTAATAAAAACATGTTTTTGGCTTCAGCACAATGTTAAATGTAGGTTTAAAGCTTAAGCCAAGCCTGCACTCTTAGAAAAAAAGGTTCTGGATTAAACCAAAAAGGGTTCTATTGTTAGCTTAATATATGGACTTATTTTGTAGGGTTATTTGATCAGAACCCCAGGGGTTCTTCTTCACTGATGGTTCTATATGGAACCAATTTCGGTTCTATATAGAACCTTAAGGGTGCCATATATGAAGCAAGCATAGAACCTTTTTTGGTTATATCCAGAACCTTTTTTTCTAAGTGTAGGCCTACTATACACATTTTTAGGCTACATTATTTGGGAAAATGTTACAGATTGTCTGTAGGCTATGCTATTAAATAAAACGTGCTATTACAATATTGTTCAGGCCTACATGTTATACCCAGGCTATAGCTATAGCAGGCCGAATATAGGCGAGGGCATTGCCTGCTTTTTAACTATTCGATCACCTGTGCAAGTGCCCCTTTTCCCTTTAAACAAACGTTCTTTAGGTTTTTATATCTTTTGGTTAAAAACAGAAGGCTGCTGGGGTGATTACAGCATTGTAATAAATGCTATAAAAGTATAATAACAATATTAATACTAATAGGCTATTAATACTGCTACTACTAATAATAATGAGAAGAAGAAGAATAAAAAGGAGAAGAAGGAGAAGAAGAAAAATAGTAGCCTACAACACACCAGAAAATGTCCAATCGGAAGAAAACAGATAAAAATAAACAAATGTAGGTGCAAGTCCACGTGCATAAAGCTGAAGGTGAGGGGGTAAAGGGAGAGGGGGCAGATCAGGGGCGCACTGGTGTGTGTCATAGCACAGATTAAGCCTGTGCTGCCCCTGCACTCTATAATACTGCACATTAGTGGTCCGTCTGAGGAGGCCTATTCTCACGAACATTGAACACTTGCAGGGTCAAATAGCCTACCGTGTGTCTCGAGATTCTGTATCTCTTCCCCTCTCTATTTGGAAGAAAAAAATATTGGTTTGTATCCTAGCTATTATTATAAATCAGTTTGAGTAAATTATTAAATGTGTTGCATAATAGATTGTTTGAGCAGATTTTAATACCCTCCCAGTTGAAATGTGAATATATATGAGATTATGTTAATTATCCAGCCAAAAAATGTAAAGATCTTTTTAAAGGTATAGGCCTATGAACCCTCAAATTCTGGAGCTATGGATTTGAAGAACTGTGTCGACATATTATAAACATATTCCGATGAAAGGTTTCGTTAAATTTATCGGACTCAAATTACAACAACAAAAAACACAGCCTATACAAATCAGTATACATTATTATAGATTATGTGAGAAAGTGTGTCCTATACTGTACAAGAATCAATGGGTAGGTATAACATTAGTTGAAATGACCACTGAACACAGGACATCTTCCATGCTTTTAAATGTATTAAATGAATGATCATTATGGGAATTTGATGGGGCGAGCAAATTGAAAACGATTGCTGATGCACTTCAGAAATAAATCATAATACATTTTTTTAAGGTAAAAGCTAAAATATGACGAAAGTTATAATTTAGTCCTACATATTGACGATTATGCAAATGCGGCATTTTTTCTCAATTAGAGATGAGTGTACATATCATCTTATCACGCAATGGGCTACATTAAGTCATCGAATCAAGCAATAACAAAAAAGTGGGTCCAGCCTATCTCTTGATGTGTGAAGTGTCGGGTCGCGGTTAGGTTCCCTCTAGATTTGGGCTAATGGTCGGAATCGGAAGAAAATGTGTTTTTAATAGGCTGTTGGGCTTCGATTCAGTTTGCAGGACAGTATGTGACGTCGACACTGAGGAGGCGATTGGCTGCACACGATAGCGATGGAGAGGGGAGTGGGGTAGGCTAAAATTAAGAGCAGTGCAAAGATTCAACAGTCCGGATAAGACTTTGCCACTGGAGTGAAGACGCACAACGATTAGTCGGTTTTAACAATGTGTTCAACGAGTCAAAAACGGAGAGTGTTTTAAGTTTGTTCTGTAATAAACGAAGCGCATACCTGTTCAAAAAACAGTCGAATTAGCTTCCATTTTTTCAGCGTTTTTGTGTGCAGCCTGCCAATAAAACCACAGAGCTCACTCCGCGAGCGGTTTGAGCTTTTGGACGTTTTACTTGTACTACTCTCACCATGGAGTACACCTCTTCCCCGAAGCCACAGCTCTCCTCCAGGGCAAACGCGTTCTCGATAGCCGCTATCATGTCAAGTGGAAAAACGAAGGACAAGGAAACCGATGAAAACACCATCAAGCCACTTGGTAAGCCGATCGCGCACAGTGTCTTGCATAGAATTCACATTTTCAATATAGCCTACAATCGAGCGTGATATTTTTTTTCTTGGCTATATTGTTTGTTAGATTGTTTAAATCAATCTTGACGATTATGCTATGGGTTGTCTATAGGCCTACTTCTGTTCTATGGGCCTATGGGAAAATAACTGAGAACCTTCATTTAAGATGTCTCACATGACTATATTTTTATAACCTTTCACGATATATTGGTCTAAAAATCAGGCAGTGCATAACCCCGGTCATAGACTCAGCAAAAGTTTCAGTTTCAGATTGTATTAGTTGTATGTACGCGATACGCATGGATATACATCGTCCAACGAAATGCTTACTTGCAGGTTCCATCTCGACATTGCAACAACAATAAGTAATAATAAAAAATATACGAACATAAAGCAATATTGAACGAGCATAAAACAATATTGATGGATTTTACACATGTAGGCCTACAAAAATATGTATTCAGCATGGTTAACTGAATAGGCTCTGAATGAAGCGTTTATTGTATCCAGTGTCAAAAAAAAGTGTATGGACTAATGAAACAGAGCTACAACATTATATCAGAATTTTCTCTATCCAGAAATATCATGCAGCGTTGGCTGTAGTGGTGCTTGCTGATAATTGCTAACATGTTGCTGAATATTTGATTTAATCAAGTTTACTTTTCAATTTATCCAAGAAAAAGGTCAAATGTAACATTTTCGTCAGATAAATATTAGCATTCAGTGAATACATGGAGACATGGGTTAGTAGACTAGACCTGTATGCAATTACTGACAAATAAATATAACCCAGACAATGTTGTTAGCCACATTGCTGTTAGCCAGAACAATGTCATTGTGAAAAAAAAAAAATGTTTTTGTGATTCAGTTGCGCTTTTGAAATTTGTAGTAGGCTAATTTAATGTCGTTCAATGGAAAGCAAATAGAAAAACCATACATCTTAATTTTAATGTATATTCTTGCATTTGTCAAATACCCCTCACGTGTATTGATAATTATTTTAACTTATTTGAATACAAAACATTGTTTTGGAATTTATATGTATATATATATATATATATATATATATATATATATATATATATATATATATATATATAGGCTACTAGGCTCGTTGTTAATTGATACAATAATTCGTTCTACTACTTTCTAAAGCTAAATAATAATAACCAATTTATGACAGTTTTGAAACAACTATGGCTATGAGTTTGTACATTGCTCTAAACGTATAATAGACTTCATATATATATATATATATATATATATATATATATATATATATATATATATATATATATATATATATATATATATATGTTTTAGCTGGAGTAAAAATAAACAACTGAAACCAGCATTTGAACATGGTGTTTTTTCATCCATAGAACAATTCGTGGAGAAGTCCTCCTGTAACCAAGGTTTGGGAGAGCTGTCTTCTCTAGATGGGCTCGGAGATTTCAGCGGGAGCGCGCCTCCAGTGTGCACAGAGCCACTGATCCCCACCACCCCCAGTGTTCCCAGCGAGGAGATGGCCAAAATCTCCTGCAGTTTAGAGACCAAGGAACTCTGGGACAAATTCCATGATCTCGGCACTGAGATGATCATCACTAAATCCGGAAGGTAAACGTCAATTTCTCACTGCAAAAACAGAAAGTGTTACATGTTAAAGCATGTGTGTACTATATTATCGAACCACGTAGGCTATTGGCCTATTTTACTTTTTAAATATGAACGACAATTATACCCTAATGTAGCCTAACACGCAAACTAAAGCTACATTTTATAATCCTGTTATGTCTATCTGATTACCCATGTCATATTAAGCAAAGGGTAATTGGATGTTCTGTTTTGTATTTTGCAGGCTCAAGGAATACATTTTTTAAATAAGTATGTAGCCTATAATAAGACTAATTTCGGCAGTTATTTCTGTTTTTTTTACATATGTAAACTGTGCGATAATTGCACCACAAATCATTGTAGCGCACCTGCCATGCGTGGAAATGTTTATAGCCTAAGGGTAATTATGTAATCGATTTACAACTCTAAATGTTGAGAAATAAAAACATTTGTATAAATATTAACATCATTTAAGCAAAATACTTTTCCTCGAAAAACGTCATGCTGTTCAAAATATATTGTAGGCAAATATTCTCCCTTCCATGAATATCTATTAAAAAAGATATAGGGAATATGCCTCCCGCCAAAAACATGTTTTATCAAATAGCCTACAGTTAAAGGAAACATATAAACCTCATACAAAACAGGAGCTATTGATAATTATTATGGACAAAGGAATTCAGTGAAATATGACTCATCATCTTATATTTTACTTGGAGCCAAGGTTTGAGTAAATATTTATCTCTCGGCGAAAATGGTTGGCGTGGGTTTGTGTAGTCGTTGTGTTGACCGTCTCTCTTCCCCTCCAACAGAAGAATGTTCCCCACCATCCGTGTGTCCTTCTCGGGGGTGGACCCGGACGCCAAATACATCGTGCTGATGGACATTGTTCCGGTCGACAACAAACGCTACCGATACGCCTACCACAGGTCGTCCTGGCTCGTGGCGGGCAAGGCGGACCCCCCTCTGCCTGCACGGTGGGTGACTTTTTTTGTCTCGTCTCTCATCACAGCGAGGCTTTTATGCACGAGTCGTTAATGTCAAAATCATTCACAAAATGGTATGTGGTAGTAGCCAATGACGCTAATTATTGTTATATGGATAGCAAATACACTATATGGCTTAGATAAATACATTTTGGAAGTATTTTTTAACTTGACCGACAAAGGTCAGCATTTGGAACAAATCCGTCCTTTTGATTTTGAATAGCATGATAATACGTTTTTCTGTGTTTGCATGGGCCTTTTCAATTCTAAAATGTATTTTAATATACATATTGTATTTATATTGCAGGTTATACGTGCACCCTGACTCTCCTTTCACTGGGGAACAGCTGCTCAAACAAATGGTGTCTTTCGAGAAAGTAAAGCTCACCAACAACGAACTGGACCAACATGGACACGTACGTTATTGATTTGTCATTGGTATTGAAACATTGAAGCAGATTCATGTTATTTCTGACATGAACTGAAACATGAAATGACTAGAAGGCTGTATCGCCTAACCCGAGAAAAATCCCATACAGGCTATCCTCATCATATAACTTTGTGGGTAGTTTCCCCGTGCAATATTGGATTCATAGTCGCTCTGGATAAGAGCGTCTGCTAAATGACTAAAATGAAAATGAATTCATAATTATTATCTCAAAGTGTAAACAATATTGACAAATTAAAATGATAATTTGGGGGATATTTCTAAAATACGTACGGGAATTGTGTTTAGATGGGATTATAACGGTTTAAATAAATAAACATACTTGCAGGTGATTTTTGAAAGAATTGCTCTGTAAACTTTCCATAAAATCTCGTGGAATTTTCGCATGGAAAATCATTTTTTCCAAATCTCTTTCACATGTTATTGGGAAATGAAATGTTCTCAACTGTAAATCAGAGACGTGATGGATTCAAAATCCACATGTTGCTTTGTTTCACCTGTTAAGATCCAGTTACATTTTATAATTTAAATTAATATTTTCTTGATATTCAAAACATATTTTTTCTGAAAGGGAAATTAATAAGGCCTACATTTTAACGAGAAGCAGAAACACGTGCTAAACTAAAGCACTATAAGCCTATAGTGCAGAAACGAAAACAATAATGGAATATGTGTCCCATGCAACACCATTCATTTACATTATAAACATTATTAGACTAACATCATACACTGATTAGCCTACACCATACCAAACCAACAGATTGTGCGGAAAAACGTCTCCTTGAATTTACAAACACGTTACATTTCGAGGGCATGTCCGTGGTATTCGATAGATAAAAAGAGTAGGCCTATAGGCGAGAGCAATGATGACAACACCAGATAGATATTTGCTAAACAATGTGAATGATGTCATGAGATTTTGATTTTCATGACGCAAGTAAAGACCCATAAAGCTGATTGCTTCCTATACATGCACAAGTTCAAGTTGAGATGTGTCAATTGTGAGAATTTTAGCTGAATGTTGATGAAGGCAGGCAGGAACTCCTAGTTCTTTGGACACCATACTATACCACATCTCCTTTGCCCAGTACAGTCTCACATACAGTATACAGTATGAATCTAGATGTGAATCCTAGGGATCTGAACCAGAGTATAGCAGACTAACTCCCCACAGCCACACAGTAACACAATAGATCATTCTTGCTGACTGTATAGGCTATGGAGTCAGATAAAGGAGAAATGGTCTTCATCAAATCAAATTGTACTTGTCACATGCTTCGTGAACAGCAGGTGTAGACTAACAGTGAAAAGCTTACTTACGGGTCCTTTTCCAACAATGCAAAGTTAAAAATAAAGATAACAAATATAAAATAAAAAATATAAATACCGTAAATACATGAATGAGGAATACTGTAAATACATGAATGAGGAATACTCTAAATACATGAATAACAATAATGAGGAAAAATAACATGGCTATATACAGGGAGTACCAGTACCTATTTGATGTGCAGGAGTACGAGGTAATTGAGGTAGATATGTAGATATACAGTGCATTGGGAAAGTATTCAGACCCCTTTACTTTTTCCACATTTTGTAATCGTACAGCTTTATTCTACAATGTATTAAATCGTTTTCCCCCCCTCATCAATCTACACACAATACCCCATCAAGACAAAGCAAAAATAGTTTTTTTAGTAATTTTAGGAAATGTATTAAAAACATTTTTTTAAATAACACATTAACATAAGTATTTCGACCCTTTACTCAGTACTTTATCGAAGCACCTTTGGCAGCGATTACAGCATCTGGTCTTCCTGAGTATGACGCAACAAGCTTGGCACACCTGTATTTGTGGAGTTTCTCCCATTCTTCTCTGCAGATCCTCTCAAGCTCTGTCATGTTGGATGGGGAGTGTCGCTGCACAGCTATTTTCAGGTCACTCCAGAGATGTTCGATCGGATTCAAGCCCTGGCTCTGGCTGGGCCACTCAAGTACATTCAGAGACTTGTCCTGAAGCCACTCCTGCGTTGTCTTGGTTGTGTGCTTAGAGTCGTTGTTCTGTTGGAAGGTGAACCTTCGCCCCAGTCTGAGGTCCTCTCTCTGGAGAAGGTTTTCATCAAGGATTTCTCTGTACTTTGCTCCCTTCATCTTTACCTCGATCCTGACTAGTATCCCAGTCCCTGCCGCTGAAAAACATTCCCACAGCATGATGCTGTCACCTTCACTGTAGGGATGATGCCAGGTTTCCTCCAGACGTGACGCTTGGCATTCAGGCCAAAGAGTTCAATCTTGGTTTCATAAGAACAGAGAATCTTGTTTCTCATGGTCTGAGAGTTCTTTAGGTGCTTTTGTCAAATTCCAAGCGGAAGGTCATGTGTCTTTTACTGAGGAGTGGCTTCCGTCTGGCCAGTCTACAATAAAGGCCAGATTGGTTGAGTGCTGTTCTAGGAAGAGTCTTGGTGTTTCCAAGCGTCTTCCATTTAAGAATGATGGAGGCCACTGTGTTCTTGGGGATCTTCAAAGTAACAAAAAATGTTGGTACCCTTCCCCAGATCTGTGCCATGACATAATCCTGTCTCGGAGCTCTACGGACAATTCCTTCGACCTCATGGCTTGGTTTTTGCTCTGACATGCACTGTCAGCTATGGGACCTTTATATAGACAGGTGTGTGCCTTTCCAAATCATGTCGTCTCAATTGAATTCACCACAGGTGGACTCCAATCAAGCTGTAGAAACATCTCAAGGATGATCAATGGAAACAGGATGCACCTGAGCTCAATTTCGAGTCTAATAACAAAGGGTCTGAAAACTTATTTAAATAAGGTATTTCTGTTTTTTATTTGTTATTCATTTTCAAAAATGTCTAAACCTGTTTTTCGCTTTGTCATTATGGGGTATTGTGTGTAGATTGATAAGGGGGAAAAAATTACTTTAATCAATTTTAGAATCAGGCTGTAACGTAACAAAATGTGGAAAAAGTGAAGGTCTCTGAATACTGTCCGAATGCACTGTAGGTAAGGGTAAAGTGACTAGCCAACAGGATAGATAATAAACTGAGCTGCAGCAGCAGCGTATGTGGTGTTTGTGTTTGTGTGTGTGTGGTGTCAGTATGCATGTGTACAGTACACATTATGTGTGTGTGGGCATATGTAGTGTGTGTACGTGTATGTGTGTGTTGGGATGTCAGTGTAAGTATGTGTAAGTGTGTGGGTAGAGTTCCAGGCAGGTACTTTCTGTTAGTGTTTTTGCTTGTAAGCAGGAAGCAGGAGGATAAAGTAATGGTCTGATTTGCCAAAGGGAGGGCCTTGTAAGCAGGAAGCAGGAGGATAAAGTAATGGTCTGATTTGCCAAAGGGTGGGCCTTGTAAGCATTTCTGTGTGTGGAATAAAGGTGGTCTAAAGTTGTCACCTCTAGTTCCACAAGTGACATGCTGGTAAAAATGTAAAACGGATTTCAGATTCCCTGCTGTAAAATCACCGGCCACGAGAAACTCTGCCTCTGAATGTGTATTTCTTATTTGAGTATAACTCTATGCAGCTTGTTGAGTGCTGTCTTAGTGCCAGCATCGGGGTTTGTGGTGGTATAGACAGCTATGAAAAATATAGATAGAAGTATGGTCTGCAACTTATCATGAGGTATTCTAACCCAGGAGAGCAAAAACTTGAGACTTCCTTAACATTAGAGAATGTGCACCAGATGTGGTTAACAAAGAGACACACCCCTCCTCCCTTCGTCTTACACGAGTCTGCCATCCAGTCTTGACGATGCATCAAAAAACCAGCGTGATGTATATCCATGTCCTCGTTCAGCCACGACTCTGAGAAACGTAGGATATTACAGTTTTTCAGGTCCCGTTGATAGGATAGTCTTGAACAGAGCTCATCCAGTTTGTTCTCCAGTGACTGCACGTTCACCAATTTCTCAGACTCCATAGTGTTAACATGTTTATCTTTTCACACTCCTCTCTACTGCCACCCCAGTCATCCTCTCTCACTCTATCACCTTGCCTCTTCTATCACCATGCTCTCTCTTTCTACTTCCTGTCATCTCTCTCCACATCTCTCACTCTCATTCTCTCTCCTCTATCTAACCCAGTGTTTTGCCCTCTCTGTGTCTCTATAGATCATACTAAACTCCATGCATAAGTACCAGCCCCGGGTCCACATCATCAAGAAGAAGGACCACACCGCCTCCCTTCTCAACCTCAAGTCAGAGGAGTTCCGCACCTTCGTTTTCACAGAGACTGTCTTTACCGCGGTCACAGCCTACCAGAACCAGCTGGTGAGCAGTAAATCACTACTCAACTGTTCTGTACCAGGGTCTTATTTATTAATGCACACAACGTAAAACCAAAACAAGCATTTCGTATTTGACTACAGTTACTCCCTCCTCCTTTCTTCCATGTGGTGCCTAGTGAACATGACCCAGGGGTCACCAGGGAGGACGTGTTCTGTTGCTGGATAGTGTTCACGGGTAGAGACAATATGTTGAATATAGGGGGTTGTGTGGCTGGTTTACAGACAACATGCAAAGGGAGTGTGTTCAGGTCTGTCTAAAGCCAGTTTTGCCACCCAGGTTATCCCTGACTCCCTTTGTGTGTTTAGTCTGGCTATCCCATGGAAAAAGATAGAGAGAGCGAGACAGACAGAAAGGGAGAGGGATAAGAGTCTGAGACAGAGAGAAAGGAGAAAATAGCATCTAATCTGTTTGCGGGCCTCTTTCTTTCCAGATAACCAAGCTGAAGATCGACAGCAACCCGTTTGCGAAAGGCTTCCGAGACTCCTCCCGACTGACGGACATGGAGAGGTACAGGGAATTTTATGTCCTTGCCTGTTTGTTTATTTCTGTCCGGCGCGGATAAGATAAACAAGGGGAATGGAACTGGGAGAGAGGGGTGAGAGTAGTCGTGTTAGGAGCTAGCTATGGAGCTATGTACTCATTAGCAAGTGCACATGCCGTGTTGTTTATTTATTTCTGCTCATTAGGAGTGTGTGTGTGTGGAGGGGGGGTATGCATGTGTGTGTGTGTATGTGTGTGTGTGCGCGTGTGTGTGGAGGGGGGGTATGCATGTGTGTGTGTGTGTGTGCGCGTGTGTGTGTGCTCGTGTGTATGTGTGCGTGTGTGTGTGTGTGTGGTACAGTTTTGCATACGTGTGTGTATGTTACAGAGAAATTGAGAGAAAAAGGAGGAGAGGGGACACTGAATTTGTTTTGCAACTAGATGAAGGACTGTGTTACTGTATAGTGTTGGTTTTTATTTCAATGCCAGTAATTGTCCGAAATGTTTGTTTCTATAGATATCTTGTGGTTATCTGAGTGACTTCCCAGGGTGCAATGCCAACCCACCCTACTATAAACTTTGGGCTAACACGCACGCACGCACGCACGCACGCACGCACGCACGCACGCACGCACGCACGCACACACACACACACACACACACACACACACACACACACACACACACACACACACACACACACACACACACACACACACAGTCCCATCCAAAGGATTTCATGACCTACAGCCAAACAAACACACATTTTTTTTGATTGACCAATTCCAGCACTATTGCCAAAATCAGCTGATAAATCAGACCATCCCAGGCCGTTTCCCAACCAAACAAGCAAAGTCAAAGACTGCCAAGAGACAGCTAGACAACCAACTCCCCCTTTCTGGCTGTCTCTTTTTGAGGGCTGTGAATTAGATCTGATCAATTGATCTTCAGGGAGCTGCAGAAATCACATTAGTCTGGAGTCAGCCACTGCACTAAAACACAGTGTAATTTGATTGGCTGCTGTGACTGATTGAAACCAGCCCCCTGCGTCGTGGCCTACTGTGGCCT
Source organism: Salvelinus namaycush (assembly GCF_016432855.1). Taxonomy (NCBI): domain Eukaryota; kingdom Metazoa; phylum Chordata; class Actinopteri; order Salmoniformes; family Salmonidae; genus Salvelinus; species Salvelinus namaycush. The sequence continues at coordinate 13,910,430 of NC_052343.1, forward strand.
CTGTGCCGGACAGGCCAGAGCTGATAAAAACACACGCACATTTGTACTGCGCCGCTGACAGATATTGCACTTTCCTAACCTAATTGGGGAGCTAATGTGGACGCATGGCTCTTGTGATGCAGACCACTCCTGTCCAACCGACCCTCCTCCTCCACCACCACCATATCTGTCCCTCTCTGTGTCACTGAGACGCTGTCTGACAAGGCTCACAGGAACTAATGCACTTTTTGTTAGAGTACACACACTAAGACTAAGACACACACACTGCTTTAATTATGTACTTTGATACTTAGAAAAGAAGGATCTTTGCTTTTATGCTCCAAAGAGGTATCACAACTATTGAAAAATGTTGTTGTGTATTCTGGGCTTTTCTATCTTTATCTACATTATGTGTGATTTTGTTGCACTGGGATTTTATAGACCGTACATTTGCCTTTCTAACTAAAATGTTATGGGCTCGTTATTTTTACATACCTAATGTATACAGATATATTGACTGCGTGCAGATATATTGTGTGTGCTGATATATTGTGTATCTATTGTCTACATACTGTACATTCAGCATTGTCTGTCACCAGTGTAACTATAAAAGATATAATTTGGGTTATAGGTTACTGCAAAGACATGATATATCTTGGTGAGTTGTTTTGGGGTATTGGTGTGAATGCAGATACAGTATATATTGGACTGAATGTACATTTTATATTAGAATAGGATATTTCCATATTTTGGTGTGAATGTACCAATATGTTTAAGAGTGAACATAGAGATATATTTTGGGCCTTTCTCTTTGGTTTTTGCTGCAGGGAAAGTGTTGAGAGTTTGATCCACAAGCACTCGTACGCACGGTCGCCAATACGCACCTACACAGGTGAGGAGGAGACACTGGGGGATGACGGCCACGCCGCACACAGGGGTAAGAGAGTTGGTCACACACTGATGATGTCATCACACACGTTTCACAAGATGCACATCATGCTAATGAGCCAAATGAGGGTTGTTCGGTGTTACTACTACCACGTTATTTGACAAAATAATTCAAACAACCGTCATTCACATAAATGGACCAATAGAATGCTGCTGAGTCAATGTAGTGCAACATCAATGACAGTATTATAGTAAGAGGTCTCTAAAAGCGTTTCTCCATCTCTCTCTAAGGTTCTGCGTTCACCGCCTCTGACAACCTCTCCCTGAGCTCCTGGGTCACCGCCACCTCTGGTTTCTCAGGCTTCCAGCACCCCCAGTCCCTCTCTGCCATGGGCTCCAGCAGCGCCTCCATGGCCAACCCCTTGCCCCACCCCATGCAGGGCTCCCTGCCCCCCTACAGCCGGCTGGGCATGCCCCTGACGCACTCAGCCTTGGCAGGCACCATGCAGGGCAGCGGGCCCTCCTTCCCCTCCTTCCACATGCCCCGCTACCACCACTACTTCCAGCAGGGCCCCTACGCTGCCATCCAGGGACTGCGCCACTCCTCCACCGTCATGACCCCCTTTGTATGACTCCCTTTGGGGTGACTGCCTGGCCGAGTAGCCCCTCATCAGCTACAACTACGCTTATAGACACACCAGTAGATAAACTCACCGATTTGTCCCCTTCAGCATCATCACCCATCGTCACCACCATGTCCTTGTAAATAATAAGCCCTCTGGCCGAGGCGACTGACTGGACGACCTGGAGAGGCTGCCTGGCTGCTGTCCTGCATGCTGACAGCTGAACCGGAGAGGAAACAGACTCCTACGGGACCTGGTGAAACAGACACAAGACCCACAGACTGATATGAACACTAGATATGAACACTATTGACCTGCATATGAACATTTACGACCCAGATATGAAAACTGATGATCCAGGTATATAAAAAAAAATCAACAACAGAGATGCTGAGGACTGATGACCATGCACAGTGATGCGTTGTGGGAAATATGTAATGGTCTGCTTGTGATGACTGTCGTATGCCCCTGCCCTCCAACTGTTGGTCACAATATTCATTTTGCACCCACTCTCCAGAAAAGCATGGACAGGAGAACCAGTGAACTGTCTGGCTTACGGACATTAAAACCAGAGGGTGTGGTAATTGTTCGTTCTCTCACAGCTTCTGAGGAAAATGAAGAATACGAGACTCCAAAAGTTACGGGCGTGCACAACTTCCAATCCTGGGCACCGCTTGTGGCCACAAAGGAGAACTGTCTTCACACCAGCTGCTGGGGCATGGAGGAATGGCAGCCATTTTAGACCGAGTCAAAGGATTCCCACAGCTTGCTGACCAAAACTCACAGGGAGGGTAGAGGCAACATCTCTCCTCTCCTGCTTGAACTCAAACTCCGTTAAGCTTCCTCTGCAGGCAGAATCCTATAGCCTCCTCCAGTCAGGTTGGCTGTTGCCATGGTAGTCAGATTTGTGCACATAGATGCCCTAGAGACAGAGAGAAGCCAATTGTTTCTTTCCCATCTAAAAAGCCAGCCATGTGTACAGTGAAGAAGTTATAGTGGAAGATGATCATGTTTGATAGCAGTACATAAATATATCCACACTACACAAACACACACACAGGACACAGGACACAAACTATAAGACGAATGTCACATTATAGTGCCATATCATAGGACGCATGCTGTTGCAACAGATAACACAGAAAACATTTGTTTTAAAAAATCCTGACCCTAACCGGGTCTCAAACTACGTTTTCAGTTTCCTTTGTCATCCAAAAAGCTTATATTCACCTCATGCCTTTTTATGTACTGTATCCAATTAGATTTGTGAGGTCACTGAAAAGAGATGTTTGTTCATGTCTCACGTGTGAATGGGCCCTAGAAGACCTCTGGAGGACCTCTCTATCAAAGTCACAGAGCGTTAAAATCCCACTACGTCGTAACGTATCCCCAACACCAGCAGATTGTCTTCTCTAACCAATCAATGGCAAATCAGTAATGTATCAATGAAGTACCAAGAGGGAGAGAAAACCTGCAGACTCTGCAGCACTGAAAGGCTAAGATGGACTTTCTCTTGCTGTATTGGCCTGAAGCTTGATTCACTACCTAACCAATAGCTAACCTCTGGCGCCACACTATAGCCTGATTACTGTAGCCTGATCTATGTCTGCCTCAGGCTGTGTCGACACTACAGCACTCTGGGAGAAAGTCCACACCTGTAAATAATGACTCAGTGGTGCCTCCCCTTAGAGGAGGGTGGGGAGGTAGGGAAATCTATTTTGGTCGTCACATCATTGGCGATTCATCAAGCTAGCCCCTTCTAACCAAAATGACACAGAAGCTAAGATAGTGACACAAAACGCATAGTGTATGCATCGGTACCTTTGTAGTGCCACTCCTCTAAAAATAAAGAATAATTGCAGATTGATTCATCTATTCAATGATGTCTCATACAGTTTGTTACCACAGTAAAACCAATGTTATTGTAAAATGCCGTTCCTATTTTGGCAAGAAAATGACACCTAAGGCAGCTTTGTAAACCTCTAATTCACAGCTAAGACATCCTGACAATTATTTTTAGTATGAAAATCTCTCTTTCGGGGCAAAATGGGACAAACTTGGATGGAAGTGAAGGTCTAATACAGTATTTCATTGTTGGTTTTGTTTTCAATGCTGAGTCTCTTGATTTCATTATGCTGAACAAACCAATCACATGGAGCCAAAAAACAAGCATAAATTAGGCTACAATTTGGCCATATTATTGTGGGCACTAATTCTGCATTTAGCTTACTTTACTGTTCCCACTTACTCACCATTTGCATACCATGTATCCACAAGCAGTCAGCAGGTTTGGAGTTGGAATGAGTTTTGCAGGATTTTTTTGTTGAAAACGTGTTGATGGACAACTCTCAGTAGCCTACACAATGCATGGACTTGGAGGCTTTATCGAGGTGCTATCAAACATGATTATTGCCAGTGAGGGCATTAACTCTAAGGCTTTCAGTTGAAAGAGGCAAGTGTTTTCATTGTTAAACAATTTCGCATAAGAACTCTAACGAAGGTCTTCAAATGGTGTTCTCTTCAATCTATAGCCTACATCTGGAATTCACTCCCCATCTTTCAACATGTCCTGGTGTATGCAGCTGCCAATCTCGCCATGTCTTGGTAGAAGGGCGGGATTGTAACTTTCAACTTTCCGTTTTGAACAATGTGTACGCACACTCAAAGTATGCCATGGGAAATAGATCTGCAAGGATTTTGTCATGTTTTTGTTGTGTTTTTATTATTACTTTAAGTGTAATCTAAATATACAGGATGACATCTAACAAGATTTTGTTTCGTTGATTTTTTAAGTGCAATATATTTATTTCTGCTCTGAAAATGATCTTGTGTAATGTACTATCTGACGCTTAAAAATATGCACTACCATTCAAAAGTTTGAAGAAATGTCCTTGTTTTTGAAAGAAAAGCACATTTTCTGTCCATTAAAATAACATCAAATTGATCAGAAATACAGTGTAGACATTGTTAATGTTGTAAATGACTATTGTAGCTGGAAATGGCAGATTTGTTTATGGAATATCTACAGAGGCCCATTATCAGCAACCATCACTCCTGTATTCCAATGACACGTTGTGTTAGATAATCCAAGTTTATCATTTTAAAAGGCTAATTGATCTTTAGAAAACTCTTTTGCAATTATGTTAGCACAGCTGAAAACTGTTGTCCTGATTAAAGCAATAAAACTGGCCTCCCACTCCTCTTTCTATTCTGGTTAGAGCAATTTTGCAATGTTCTGTGAAGGGAGTAATACACAGCGAGATCTTCAGTTTCTTGGCAATTTCTCGCATGGAATAGCCTTAATTTCTCAGAGCAAGAATAGACTGACGAGTTTCAGAAGAAAGTTATTTGTTTCTGGCCATTTTGAGCCTGTAATCGAACCCACAAATGCTGATGTTCCAGATACTCAACATTTGTGGGTTCTATTACAGGCTCAAAATGGCCAGAAACAAATAACTTTCTTCTGAAACTCGTCAGTCTATTCTTTCTCTGAGAAATGAAGGCTATTCCATGCGAGAAATTGCCAAGAAACTGAAGATCTCGCTGTGTATTACTCCCTTCACAGAACATTGCAAAATTGCTCTAACCAGAATAGAAAGAGGAGTGGGAGGCCCCGGTGCACAACTGAGCAAGAGGACAAGTACATTAGAGTGTCTAGTTTGAGAAACAGATGCCTCACAAGTCCTCAACTGGCAGCTTCATTCAATAGTACCCGCAAAACACCAGTCTCAACGTCAACAGTGAAGAGGCAACTCCAGGATGCTGGCCTTCTAGGCATTAACATTGTCTACACTGTATTTCTGATCAAGTTGATGTTATTTTAATGGACAAAAAAAAGGGGTTTTCTTTCAAAAACAAGGACATTTCTAAGTGATCCCAAACTTTTGGGTATGATATTTGTAAACCATAAGAAATATATATATCACCCCCAAAATGTCTCTCAGTGTTGTTTTTTTTCATGCAGTGAATCGCTCATCATGTATAAACTGAAGTGTCAGTGTTTCCATCACCTTCCATCATGACCATAACTAGAGTTGTACACAACTGTAACAGCTAATAAGATCAATCTTTATGTAAAGTGCATTTAAAGACATGCTCCAGAACATTGGGGACTAGTAAATCTTTTTTAAACCTCCCGCTTTGGGTTGGATCTGTCGATGTGTAGTTCATACATGCATAATCTAAGAGCAGAATTACCGTCAATTTGACTATTTTCTGGTAGCTGTGCGCCGCCATTTTCCCTACATTTTCCCCCGATGTGGGACATCCCTTAAGCAATTCGAGTTCCAGCCAATGAGCCACAAACCGTCGCCATTTGAGTGACAGCTAGCAAGATGCACACACAGCAGAGCGAGAGAGAGAACAATGACGGTCCGTATGTAGCCAAACGGAGCTGCTGCTCTTGTTGGTGTCTGTACTGATGGCGCAAAAGCCATGTCAGGGAGACATAATGGAGTGGTAACGCGTGTGCAAGCAGTTGCTCCCGACGCCACTTGGGTAGACTGCAGCATCTACCGAGAGGCTCTTGCTGCCTGGGAATGCCTGACAGCTTGAAAGACTTTTGGACACTACAGTGAAAATGGTTAACTTTGTTAAAGCAAGGCCCCTGAACTCTTGTGTATTTTCTGCACTATGCAATGATATGGGCAGCGACCATGTACCGCTTTTACAACATACAGCGGTGCGCTGGTTATCAAGGGGCAAAGTATTGACACATTTCTTTAAATTGAGAGACGAGCTTAAAGTTTTTTTTACTGATCATAATTTTCATTTGTCTGACTGCTTGCATGATGAGGAGTTTCTCACATGACTGGACTATCTGGGTGATATATTCTCTCGCCTGAATGATCTGAATCTAGGATTACAGAGATTCTCCGCAACTATATTCAATGTGCGGGACAAAATTGAGGCTATGATTAAGAAGTTGGAGCTTTTCTCTGTCTGCATTAGCAAGGACAACACACAGGTCTTGCCATCATTGTTTGATTTTTTGTGTGCCAATGAACTCAAGCTTACGGACAATGTCAAATGTGATATAGCGAAGCACCTGAGTGAGTTGGGGGGCGCAATTACGCAGGTACTTTCCCGAAACGGATGACACAAACAATTGGATTCGTTATCCCTTTCAGTCCACTTACCGATATCTGAACAAGAGAGCCTTATCGAAATTGCAACAAGCGGTTCTGTGAAAATTTAATTTAATCAGAAACCACTGCCAGATTTCTGGATTGGGCTGCGTTCAGAGTATCCTGCCTTGGCAAATCGCACTGTTAAGACACTGATGCCCTTTGCAAACACGTACCTATGTGAGAGTAGATTCCTGGCCCTCACTAGCATGAAAACTAAATAAAGGCACAGCCTGTGTGTGGAAAATGATTTAAGACTGAGACTCTCTCCAATACAACCCAACATTGGAGAGTTATGTGCGTCCTTTCAAGCACTCCCTTCTCATTAACACGTGGTGAGTTATTCACCATTTTCGATGAACAAATAAGGTTTTATATGTAAGATGGTTAAATAAAGAGCAAAATTATTGATCATTATTATATTATGATTTGTGCCCTGGTCCAATAAGAGCTCTTTGTCACTTCCCACGAGCCGGGTTGTGACAAAAACTCACACTCATTCTTATGTTTAATAAATGTATCATATAGTGTGTGTGTGGCAGGATTACAATTATGGCAAAAAACAACATTTGAAGGTGCGCTGACCCTGGTGCTAGAGGGGGTATGCAGGTGGAGGTTGAATGTTTGAAGGGGTATGAGACTATAAATAGTTTGGGAACACATACCCTTGACTTACTTGACTCATTCCTTTCAGCTCCTAGTGAAGCAAAGGGCTTCAACAGTACATCTCCAGCGAACTTCGCTGTTCTCTGTGTCTTCTTTGGGCGCCCAATGTTTCACCTATCACTATAAACAATAACAGACAACGTTTCACCTATCACTATAAACAATAACAGACAACGTTTCACCTATCACTATAAACAATAACAGACAACGTTTCACCTATCACTATAAACAATAACAGACAACGTTTCACCTAGCACTATAAACAATAACAGACAACGTTTCACCTATCACTATAAACAATAACAGAAGAAGTTACACCTAGCACTATAAACAATAACAGACAACGTTTCACCTAGCACTATAAACAATAACAGACAACGTTTCACCTAGCACTATAAACAATAACAGAAGAAGTTACACCTAGCACTATAAACAATAACAGAAGAGAGTCAAACAACATCACTTCAAAAAAATAATTGTTAACAAGTTACGGTTCATTCACAAATCATTTAAGTAACTTCTATTTGGAAAGTCAACATTATTTACATTGTATCCTTTGACTAGAATGTAACACGGTACTATGCACAGGTTTGTTCAAGTGTTACATTTGAAGAATGTTCAGTGTTTCTTTGAGTTGCCCTCTTGAGAATGAAGAAATTGTAGATTGTCATCTTTAGGGTGAAAGGTCAAATCTCCCCATAACATAATCATAACTCAATCCTTCACTTCTAAATATACATGTATCCATCCTCCCTTGTTGACACAAAGCCCATCTCTACTGGCTGAGACTGTTGGGGTAAGAGGAGGGAAATCCTAGAGCACCCCCCAGTGGCTGATAGAGAGACATGTTTAACTGACTCAAAAACACACCTTTCCCGACCCTGCATTGCATGTACAGAGAGATGGTGATTCAAATGCACTCTATTCAGCTAGGCTACTGATGAGACGGACATGTATCATGATCTCCAACAACACACTACACTTGGAACACACTGGCTAGTGTCCAAGTGTGAATGGAAACACATCAAACATTTTTCATGTTGGTCCAGGTGTCGCTCACATCTAAAATGCGGGCACCAGTCCCCGAGCTGACAAGGTAAAAATCTGTCCTTCTGCCCCTGAACAAGGCAGTTAACCCACTGTTCCCCAGTAGGCCATCATTGTAAATAATTATTTGTTCTTAACTGACTTGTCTAGTTAAATAAAGGTTACATTTAAAAAATGAGGGAGTCACCTGGAATGCATTTCAATTAATTAACATGTATGCCTTGTTAAAAGTTAATTTGTGGAATTTCTTTCCTACTTGATGCAGTTGAGCCATTCAGTTGTGTTGTGACATGGTATGGGTGGTATGCAGAATGTTATTTGGTAAAAGACCAAGTCCATATTATGTCAAGAACAGCTCAAATAAGCAAAGAGAAATGACAGTCCATCATTACGTTAAGACGTAAAGGTCAGTCAATACGGAACATTTCAAGAATTTTGAAAGTTTCGGCAAGTGCAGCCACAAAAACCATCAAAAACCATGATGAAACTGGATCTCATGAGGACCGCCACAGGAAAGGAAGACCCAGAGTTAACTCTGTTGCAGAGGATACGTTCATTAGAGTTACCAACCTCAGAAATTGCAGCCCAAATAAATGCTTCACAGAGTTCAAGTAATAAACATATCTGAACATCAACTGTTCAGAGGAGACTGCGTGAATCAGGGCTTCATGGTCGAATTGCTGCAAAGAAACCACTACTAAAGGACACCAATAAGAAGAAGAGACTTGCTTGTGCCAAGAAACACGAGCAATGGACATTAGACTGGTGGAAATCTGTCCTTTGGTCTGATGAGTCCAAATGTCCGATTTTTTGTTCCAACCACCGTGTGTTTGTGAGACGCAGAGTAGGTGAACGGATGATCTCTACATGTGTGGGTCCCACCGTGAAGCATGGAGGAGGAGGTGTGATGATGTGGGGGTGCTTTGCTGGTGCACATGGTTTTTCAGTTCTGCCCACAAATGTTCTATAGGATTGAGGTCAGGGCTTTGTGATGGCCACTCCAATACCTTGACCTTGTTGTCCTTAAGCCATTTTGCCACAACTTTAGAAATATGCTTGGGGTCATTGTCCATTTGGAAGACCCATTTGCGACCAAGCTTTAACTTCCTGACTGATGTCTTGAGATGTTGCTTCAATATATCCACATAACTTTCCTGCCTCATGATTCCATCTATTTTGTGAAGTGCACCAGTCCCTCCTGCAGCAAAGCACCCCCACAAAATGATGCTGCCACCCCCGTGCTTCACGGTTGGGATGGTGTTCTTCGGCTTGCAAGCATCCCTCTTTTTTATCCAAACATAACAATGGTCATTATGTTCAAACTGTTCAAACAGTTCTATTTTTGTTTCATCAGACCAGAGGACATTTCTCCAAAAAGTACGATCTTGTCAATGGTGTATTGGAGGCGAAGTCAGGTGCAGGAGAGCAGAGTATAATGAACAGGCACACTTTTATTATAGTTCCAAAAATGAGAGCACTACATAAATCAAACGCGCTCAAAAAATGGAACATAAAAGTAAAGCGCGTAAACTAACACCACATAACAATAACAATTCAGGTTATGTCGATATAGGACTCGTTTTACTGTGGATATAGATACTTTTGTACCTGTTTCCTCCAGCATCTTCACAAGGTCCTTTGCTGTTTTTCTGGGATTGATTTGCACTTTTCACACCAAAGTACGTTCATCTCTAGGAGACAGAACGCGTCTCCTTCTTGAGCGGTATGACGACTGCGTGCGTGTTAATACTTGCGTGCGTACTATTGTTTGCACAGATGAACGTGGTACCTTCAGGTGTTTGGAAATTGCTCCCAAGGATGAACCAGACTTGTGGAGGTCTACACTGTTTTTCTGAGGTCTTGGCTGATTTATTTTGAATTTACTATGATGTCAAGCAAAGAGGCACTGAGTTTGAAGGTAGGCCTTGAAATACACCCACAGGTACTCCTCCAATTGACTCAAATGATGTCAATTAGCCTATACAAAGCTTCTAAAGCCATGACATCATTTTCCAAGCTGTTTAACAAAGGCACAGTCAACTTAGAGTATGTACACTTCTGACCCACTGGAATTGTGATACAGTGAATTATAAGTGAAATAATCTGCCTGTAAACAATTTTTGGAAAAATGACTTGTGTCATGCACAAGGTAGATGTCCTAACCGACTTGCCAAAACTTCAGTTTGTTAACAAGACATTTGTGGATTGGTTGAAAAACAAGTTTTTTAGGACTACAACATAAGTGTATGTAAACTTCCGACTTCAACTGTATGTGGGAACTCCTTCAAGACTGTTGGAAAAGCATTCCAGTTGAAGCTGGTAGAGAGAATGCCAAGAGTGTGCAAAGCTGTCATCCAGGCAAAGTGTGGCTACTTTGAAGAATCTCAAATATAGAATATATTTAGATTTTTTTTAACACTTTTTGTGTTAATACATGATTCCATATGTTTTATTTCATAGTTTTGATGTCTGCACTATGATTCTACAATGTAGAACATTTTTTAAATAAAGAAAAATCCTGGAATGAGTCGGTGTGTCCAAACTTTTGACTGGTACGGTATATCTCTATCTCCCACCGCATAAACACACTAAACATGCACTATGACAACCCGTCTGTCTCCTTCTGAACACACAACATATCCCCTGCATCTCTCTCGCTCCAGCGCCATAACCATCAGCGCAGAAGCAGACAAACCGAGGGATCGATCACAGGACGTTAGTCACCGTTTCACCAGGAGGAAGGGGCCCACTTCTACCCCTGATAAGAATCAGTTACATCCTTTGAAATAAATAAATAAACAAATAAATAACATCCAGTAGGACGCTGATTGGATTAAAGGGATAGGGGAAGGGCAGGCGAACCACCGTGAGGTATGGACAAACAAATTGGAAGGAGCACTTGGGCCGGAGAGTCCATTTTAGAGCATCACGGTATAATTTACACACGGAGGGGCGCGAGACGAATCTAATGTCATTTCCATCAATTTAGCATTTTCCTTTTTTTTCTCTGTTCTTTTAGTGGTCGGTCGTTTAAAGCGTCTGGGATGGAGGACAGGCTTGCATTACAATGTGGGAGACAGACTGTTCACCGCACTGAGAGGCTGCGGTTTATGGTGTGATGACCTATAGTTTATCCAACGGCCCTGTACAGCTAGAGGTGAAGTCAAGCTACTTATAATGTGCTAGGCCTATATCTGCAGGAACAAGGTCTGGCCATGTCCAAATAGTATGCAATAATCAGTTCCTTGTCACATTTTCTTGGTGAGTACTGATTTGAAAGAAGCATGAATTGAAGAAAAATGAACTCCAACCTTTCTACCTTTTTGTGCTCGATTGCATAACATCTGTTCAAAGTCACAGGTTCTAGGCCCATTTATAAATACATTATGGCAGTGATATAACTTTACACAATATACTTTTACATGTTGTCAGACTTGAATAAACACTGAACCAAATAAACAAATAAACCTCATCAGCAAACTCTCAACCACACCTGAAACACTTCCTCAAAACAGCATGATCAGAAAATGGTTGTTGTCAAATGTAACGGTTGTCCTCCTCCTCTTCGGAAGAAGAGGAGGAGTAGGGATTGGACCAAAGCGCAGCGTGGAATGTGGACATAATGAAGTTTATTAAAGTAAAGACGAAAACCCGAAAACACTTCAACAAACTACAAAATAACGTAGACAGACCTGAACATGGAACTTACATAAATACACGAAGAACTCACGAACAGGAACAGACTACATCAAACGAACGAACAAACCGAAACAGTCCCGTGTGGTGCAACATACACAGACACAGAAGACAATCACCCACAAACAAACAGTGTGAACAGCCTACCTATATATGGTTCTCAATCAGAGGAAACGTCAAACACCTGTCCCTGATTGAGAACCATATAAGGCTAATTACACCTGACCTAAACATAGAAACACAAAACATAGAATGCCCACCCCAACTCACGCCCTGACCAACTAAACACATACAAAAATAACAGAAAACAGGTCAGGAACGTGACAGTCAAATAATACACAGGACCTTCAGGACAAAAGCGCTCACCTCTGCAGGTCTAAAGGGTGCTTATATATGTTTCAGATGTCCGCCACTAATTAGGGTCCCCTGGGAAACACGGTCGGTTCCTAACCTGTCACAGTATAGTAAGCTGATTGTTACACTCAGGGTTTAAATCAGTTTAAGGCAGGGCTCTCCAACCCTGTTCCTGGAGAGCTACTGTCCTGTAGGTTTTCACTTCAGCTGGGGTTGGAGTAAAAACCTGCAGGAGGGTAGCTCTCCAGGAGACCCCATGGTTCAGGTTTTACATTTTTGTTGGTAAACAACTGTGGCCATTTTGACACAAAATCAATTCAACATTGTTAAATATACAATGTATGTCACATATTATCTATTCAATAGTTATGGTCTCCTATTCTAAGGTTGTGGAACTTACTTTCCCCATCAATTAAATGTTGGTTCCATCATGCCAGATTCTCCTCTCACTTTATGGCAGGTACACAAATCACCCACAGATTCTCCAGACAACAAGGTGTGATAGGAGAGAAATAGAGGGGAGCACTGCATTACAAGAGTTATAATGATGATGAAATGTCATACAAGACCCCAAACACCCTGTATAAAATCTCCCCTCCTACTAAGGATAGTCCAACCTTGGGTGGAGGGAGGGACATTAACTTGATTTGATCAGGCTTATGGGGGGACAAGGAAATGAAATGCCCGTCAAGCCGCTGTCATGCATAATTAATTGTGCTTCTACAATGAACTACACAAAATCCATCGTCATTTGATTAGAGCGTTTTGGAGGACCCCGAAGTGCTTTGCTGTCTATGCAATTTCCCACTCACCTCCCTATCTGAATGTCCAGGGGAGGGATAAGGATGTAATAAGGGTGTGTGTGTGTGTGTGTGTGTGTGTGTGTGTGTGTGTGTGTGTGTGTGTGTGTGTGTGTGTGTGTGTGTGTGTGTGTGTGTGTGTGTGTGTGTGTGTGTGTGTGTGTTCAGTGGAGGCTCATCAGAGGAGGAAGGGGAGGACCATCCTCAGTGAATTTCCTTAAAAATGAAGAATATCACGTCACCAAAGAATTAATTAAAACACACTGTTTTGTAATGAAGGTCTACACGTAGCCTCAACAGCACTCTCTGGGGTAACACCAGGTGTAGCCGGAGGACAGATCGTTTCCATCCTACTCTGGGTACATTGACTTCAATAAAAAATCTACTAGGCTCATGGTTCTCACTCCATTCCATAGACTTACACAGTAATTATGACAACTTCCGGAGGACGTCCTCCAACCTATCAGAACTCTTGCAGCAGGAACTGACATGTTGTCAACCCAATCAAAGGATCAGAAAATGAATCTAGTACTGAAAGCATAATCTACAACTAGCTAGCACTGCAGTGCATAAAATGTGGTGAGTAGTTGACTCAAAGAGAGAGACAATAGTTGAACAATTTTGAACAAATACATTTCTTAAAAAATGAAGGAAAGGCAAGGGAGAGAGAGAGAGCTAGCTATATTAGTTATATATTTTTTCACTTAGCTAGTTTAGCCTACTCAAACACCCGGCTCAATGAGGGAGATTCTATGTTAGCTAGCTGGCTATGGCTATCCAACACTGAAACTCTTCCAAGTCGAGGTAAGCTTTTGGTTTTATAAATGTATTGCCACCGGGGCCTGCCAGTGTAACTGCTGAGCTGCTTGCTGTACACTGTACTGCCTGATTGTGGCAGGTTTACAAACGCGTTACCCCAGTTTCACTTGGTCAACTTAATTACTCAACTATTTCTCTCGTTCTGTGCACCTAGGTTGTAAACTTTCATTCATAGGTTAGGTTGTAGCAACCTCATATGGAAAATGTAATGTAGTAGCCTAAACCTATCGATGTTATATTGAGCTGGGTGAATGGAATATAAATGACAGTCATCTAATATGTTATAGAAATAAGGCCATGCTGATAAAAAGAAAAATGTTCTCCCTCATCTTAAACAGAACCGACTGCCACTGTTCTGTGTACATGTTTTACTATATTTGTGAGTACCAGAAGTCCTCACAAGAATACTAAACCAACTAAAACTCAGAAGTGAGGACATTTTGCCAGTCCTCACTTGTAAAAAGGCTATTTTAGGCTTAGGGGTTAAGTTTAGGGGTTACAGAAAATAGGATTTTGAATGAGAATCATTTGTTATTTTTGGTTCCCAAAAGGTCCCAAAAGGTCCTCACAAGTATAGTAAGACATAGCTTTGTGTGTGTGTACGTGTTTTGGGTTTTACTACCCTTGTGGGGACAGAAATTCAAACAAGTGGGGACATTTCACCGGTCCTTTAGGGTTACAATTAGGGTTAGGGGCTTAAGGTTAGGGTTCGGAACAGAGCTCAAAGTAGTAGATTCACTGTCCAATGAAAATGCATGAACCCCTGGGAGATGGCCCTCCGCTCCGTGACAGGCAGAATGAGGAACCCAGAACCATGCGCAGGGAAAACCGGCCAGCAGAGAAGGTTGGGCACCCAACCCTGTAAGGTTAAGGTTAGGGCTCAACATTGGGGGAGGCTATATCCCTTACTGTCATGCAGACTGAGGAGAAAAGGGAGAGAGGAGAAGGCGCCAATAGGAGTGGAGAGAGAACGTCAAATAAAATGTTAATGTTTTATTTGTCACATGCTTCATAAACAGGTGCAGAATAACATGGAAATGCTTACTCCTGGGTCATTTTCCAACAATGCAGAGTTAAAGATTTATTAGAAATAGTGATACGAGGAATAAATACATAGTGAATAACAAAAGAGAGTAAAAATAAAATGGCTACAATGCATGCGGAATGTTCAGTCCCCTTGACTTTTTCCACATTTGTTACAGCCTTACTCAAAAATGTATTAAATTGTTTTTTCCCCCTCAATCTACACACAGTACCACATAATGATAAAGCAAAAACTGTTTTTCAAAAACAAGAAAAACAGAAATATCACATTTACATAAGTATTCAGACCCTTTTCTCAGTACTTTGTTGAAGCACCTTTGGCAGCAATTACAGCCTCAAGTCTTCTTGGGTATGACGCTACAAGCTTGGCACACCTGCATTTAGAGAGTTTCTCCAATTATTTTCTGCAGATCCTTTCAAGTTCTGTCAGGTTGGATGGGGAGTGTCGCTGTACAGCTATTTTCAGGTCACTCCAGAGATGTTCGATCTGGTTCAAGTCCAGGCTCTGGCTGGGCCACTCAAGGACATTCAGAGACTTGTCCCGAAGCCACTCCTGCGTTGTCTTGAATGTATGCTTACGGTCATTGTCCTGTTGGAAGGTGAACCTTCACCCCTGTCTGAGCTCCTGAGCGCCTTGGAGCAGGTTTTCATCAAGGATCTCTCTGTAATTTGCTCTGTTCATCTTTCCCTCAATCCTGACTAGTCTCCCAGTCCCTGCCGCTGAAAAACATCCCCATAGCATGACGCTGCCACACTGTGCTTCACCGTAGGGATGGTGCCAGGTTTCCTCCAGATGTGACACTTGGCATTCAGGCCAAAGAGTTCAATCTTGGTTTCATCAGACCAGAGAATCTTGTTTCTCAAGGTTTGAGAGTCCTTTAGGGGCCAATGGCAAACTCCAAGCGGGCTGTCATGTGTCTTTTACTGAGGAGTGGCTTCCGTCTGGACACTACCATAAAGGCCTGATTGGTGGAGTGCTGTCGAGATGGGAGAAACGTCCATAAGGACAACCATCTCCACAGAGGAACTCTGGAGCTCTGTCAGAGTGAACCTCGGGTTCTTGGTCACCTCCCTGACCAAGGCCCTTCTCCCCCGATTGCTCAGTTTGGCCAGGCAGCCAGCTCTAGGAAGAGTCTTTGTGGTTCCAAACTTCTTCCATTTAAGAATGATGGAGGACACTGTTCTTGGCGACCTTCAATGCTGCAGAAATATTTTGGTACCTTTCCCCAGATGCGTGCCTTGACAAAATCCTGTCTTGGAGCTCTACAGACCATTCCTTCGACAACATGACTTTTTTGCTCTGACATGCACTGTCAAATGTGGGACCTTATATAGACAGGTGTGTGCCTTTCCAAATCATGTCCAATCAATTGAATTTACCACAGGTGGAATCCAATCAAGTTGTAGAAACATCTCAAGGATGATCAATGGAAACAGGATGCACCTGAGCTCAATGTTGTGTCTCAAATCAAATCAAATTTGTCACATGCGCCGAATACAACTGGTGTAGACCTTACAGTGAAATGCTTACTTACAAGCCCTTAACCAACAATGCAGTTTGAAGAAAATACCCCCCCCCCCAAAAAAAAAGTAAGAGATAAGAATAACAAATAATTAAAGAGCAGCAGTAAATAACAATAGCAGGGCTATATACAGAATCACCTAAACAATTCCTAATCATGCAAATAAGGATATTACATTTTTCTACCTTTATGTACCTATTCAGGATACATCACCATGAAGATAATGACAATTATTAATTTCTGTATAGTACAGATCAGGGACCCATGATGTCATTCTGTTAATCTACTTCACTGTAGTTCAATAACCAAAATCGATTTTTTTCAAAATTAAGGTGTCATATCATAGCTGACACCCACCCCATGTTTTCTGTAGACATCTTTTAATCTTAATTCGGAGTAGATATTTAGCAATTTTTGGAAAATGTGGTCACATAAAAAACAGGGATATTTTACCGTCGTTCTGTTACCAAATTGTACATCTGCACTGTTCTTTGAGTAAATGTATTTTTGTAAAATGTTCTGTGCAAATTGTTTAAAGTGTCATTGTGTATAGAGTTGTATGGTTTGTTTAACTTTACAATCAATGGTTCCTGTTTGGCATACTTTTAAAGTGAACAATCTGAGTCTCGGTGTCATTCTGGTAGCATGGAATTGACCAATTAGAACAGATGGGCACCTCTCTTTCACAAACAACCCTTATCATGGAAAGATGGACATGTGGGAATCGTGTTACGGGTGCGTGGTAATTGTATCTGTTGTTTTATGACAATTATTTCTCAGTTACATGAAAGTTTCAAAAACCATATCGCAAGCGAGGATTATTAACGTGTAGACAGAGCGTCAGGATGGTTCCTGTGCTGTCGTCAATACTTCAACTGAAACCAAAGAGGGCGCTAAACTACAGGTAGTGGTCTAAAACACTGCATCTCAGTGAAAGAAGAGTCACTGCAGTACCTGGTTCTAATCCAGACAGCATCACATCCGGCCGTGATTGGGAGTCCCATAGGGCAGAGCACAATTGGCCCAGCGTCGTCCGGGTTTGGCCGGTGTAAGGCCGTCATTGCAAATAAGATTGTGTTCTTAACTGAC
>NC_052343.1:13933083-13953083 GCF_016432855.1 Salvelinus namaycush
ATGCATGCACACACACACACACATACACACACACTCCCAACACAAACCCCAAAATACAGAAAACCTTGGTCCTGTCCCAAAGTGCTCGTTGGGCTACCGTCTGCTCTCTGATTGGTTGAGATCCCGCATCTGCCCTGACCTTTGGGCTGTAGTTTAATCTACCCCCGGGGTCAAGGCGGGTCACCATGGCGATGTAAGGACTTCCTCCTAATAAGGTTTGATGTATGGTCGTACTGATAGGCCCCTGCGATGACCACTGTGTCACCCCGATGCTAGGTTCCGGAGTCTAATTCCTCTCCAAATACGAGGCCAGGATCTGTTTATCTCAGAAAATGAGAGAGATACACCAACTAAGTTCGATTCCAGGGTCCATTCAGAAAATTAACTGACATTTCAATTCAAGAATAAAAAAATCCTCATAGAAGATATTTGGAATTTCAATTAATGTCCTGATTTGACTGAACTGAAATGGTATTGACCTCAACTTATTTATAATACTTTATTATTCTTTAGACAATGATTTATATGTTTAAAGGCTGACAACATGGAATCATTACACAGAGAGCGACAACATGTATCACAACAGCAACGTGTATCCTCAATAAGGATGTTGATTAGTTGTGGACAATTGTGTTTAAACCAGATTTTGTGCCAAAATAGCCTTGAAAGTGTCAGGTTTTATGGTTGGACATTTAATCAACTTGCGTGATTGGAAGAATGATTGGTCTACAGACGAACGATCCTGGCAAATAACCTGAGACTGGACACAGAGTAGATGAGCATGCTTCTCTTAATGGATGGAACAAATTCCCTTTTTGCAGGAATGTAATTAGTTTAGGGTAATAACAACAAAGAATACAGGACCCTTTTCTTTGAACAAAACTTCAGCTCTTGGAAGAGTACCTTTTACTGGAATTGTCCAACAACCAAACATTTGTTTGGTCTGTTAACATCATTAAAAGGACACTGTTACCGTAAGATCAACAAGGCATATTGAGGTAGGACATTTCACAGTGCACAGCATCTTCTTGTAATGATGAACCCCACCCTTTAGGAGCTTTTCAGGAGCGACACACACACACATCAACAGATATTAGACTGACATTAACACACACACAGATGCACGTACAGGTGTAGGATCTTAATTTGATCACCCTGTTGCAGGAGAACTTTCCTGAAATGTCAAACGTGTAGTGTATTTCAGGTTTGAAAAGGCTTCTGAGGTTTTGACATTTTTAACTTGATTTTCCCTCACGAGAAATGCATCAACCCCTACAAAAATGTCCATTCATTATAATCCACAGAATAATTCAAATGTCCTGTTGAGGCAGGATTATTTTCCTGCTGTAGCAAACTGGTTCAAATGAAGATCCTACATCTGTTCACAAAGCTAGGTTACGTCCTGGTCTGGACTGTGCCGTCATGGTGATAAAGTTGGTGCTGACTCACTGCACATTATGCCTGTGGCACGAAAGAGGGACACTGGATACTAAAAAGTCATCACTATGGAATTTCCAGAGCACACTACTCTTTAATGTAATACTGCACTGGGAGAGGGAGAGGGGGAGAGACCAAAACAAAGGAAGGATGATGGCGACAGAGAGAATAGAGAGGCATTTTTCTTGCAGAGAGTTAGAAGAGACATAAATAGAGAGAGAAAGGGATAGAGACGTAGAGAAAGATATGTAGAATGAGAGAGGAGGTGAGAGAGAGAGCTTCCAGCTTGTTGCTCTATTGAATATGGATGGCTGTAGGTATGCTGCTGTACTGCCTCCGCCCAGTAGATGGCGATACATTGACACCCATGCAGACCAAAATGAAGCCAGCACAAAACAACTCAATGCAGTAGGAGTCATAGAAGTGGTCATCAAACCTGGTCCTGGAGAACATCAGAATGTCCCTAGTTAGTACAAACAGCAAAGGAGTATAGTGCACACTACACTACACAGTTGATGGCCTGATCTTGCAGATGCTCAAATTAAGAATTTCTATCAAAGGATCCTCTGGTTCCATGGGCAATGTTAGTTAAATCAGATAAAATAAATTAGGTCTGGAACATGTTTGAATTTGTATGGTCGCCAATGTCTCTTCCATTGAACTTTCCGCCATCGGCTTTGCAACCATTGGTAAAGCCTGGTATCACAGCTGTATCGTGCCTTGTAGGATGAAGAGTTCAAGAGAACACAAGCTGTGGCCAAAGACAGACTCTAGTCGCAGAAGATTGTTGCAGCTTTATGTGTCACCCGGGGCGAAGAGGACTAAGTAAGTATGTAAGGAAGTGAAGTTGATTAATATCCCTGCTTCCCATATGCTTCCAGAAATGTTTATGGAAAAATCATAGCAAATGGGTGCATTTAGTGATATGTCTTTTCAATGAATGAGAATAGCTGGGTGCCTGTAGGGCTACATCATTGTTTTCATGGCTTCAATGTAAATTGACCAATGTAGGCAAATCACACAAACACACATACACATTGTCCTACTGGTATGTGGGAGAAAAACAGCAACATCCTCTGTCCGGCAACAATGGCCGCCGCTCTCTCAGTGAGTGGGAACAGAGAGGAGGACAGGTGTCCTTTCCACCAGCTGGACCAGCGACACAAAGAGGGAGAGAAGGAGGAAAAGAGAGAGAAAGGGGACAGAGAGAGAGGGAGAGAGGGCATCTGTTTCCCGTCTGGGACACATCTGGAGGAAGAACAAACAAGGAGTTGAACCGCACCGGGCCGTGAGGGGAAACGGTAGGAGTACCTGTCACATACGCTTCCTGGTGAAAATAATACTGCTTCCTCTCTCTCTCACTCTCCCTGAGTAGGAAAAACACTGCTTGGTTGCTAAGAAACAATGATGGGTGTGCGGGCTACAGAGTCATGGTCACACAGTGTTTCAACCACAGCAGCTCTCATAACTGCACGGTTTTAGGCTAGTGGCAAGACCCCCACATTTTTTTTAGATACCCCTATCAGAGGTATAACAAAACACAACCATGTTTTTCCATGTCTCTAAGGTCTCCCATATATGAAATGGATAGTTGTGTAAACATAGTTTCCTGCAAAAGTTGTTCAATTGATAGATTTGTGACACAACCCCTTAACTCAAACAGTGCAGAATAATGCCTGGCTGGAGGGGGTGTGTCACGACTTCCGCCGAAGTCGGTCCATCTCCTTGTTCGGGCGGTGTCCGGCGGTCGACGTCACCGATCTTCTAGCCATCACTGATCCATTTTTCATTTTCCATTGGTTTTGTCTTGTCTTCCATCACACCTGGTTCCAATCCCATCAATTACATGTTGTGTATTTAACCCTCTGTTTCCCCTCATGTCCTTGTCGGAGATTGTTTGTTTGTATGTTCGTGTATTATGTATTGGTGCGCGACGGGTTCTTGTACCCACTTTTATTTATGTTGTATTTTGAGTTTTGGAGTTTTGTTAAGTTTATTAAACGACTCCATTTATACCAAGTTTGAGTCTCCTGCGCCTGACTTCCCTGCCACCTACACACACGTTGTTACAGGGTGGGCCACATAAACTCATGTAACCCAATATTGCAACCACTGATATTGCTCAAATTTGGAGTACAAGTAGTCAATTGTCTGCCCTACATAGAGAAACAAACAACATAAGGACATCTTAAAGTGTTTTGGAAATATAGACCTGTAAACACACAGATACAATAGGCAGAAATGATTAAGATACACTTAACTCTTTAGTAGCTTTCCAAGTGAAATTTGCTCTCATTCAGTGCTATATGGTCCTGCCTGACAAAAATGCACACAGTGACACGTTTCTTGATGTTGTGGCTATTGTAATTGGCTGTAAGGAAAACAAGTGGTTTCAGACATCGACATTTCCTTTTTGGGGTCCAAGGTTCCTGAAAGGATGTTGTATCTTTAGCCCCTAGTCTTGCAATTAAGTCAAAGGAGCAATCACAGATTATCTTTATATTTTGCCTCAAATCCAATATGGCATCAAAAATGGCTGCCATAATAACATTTGATGAAGGTTAAATCACCTGTAAATATGATTTTTCTCAATTGAGGGATTTTTTCAACACTCTATTATGTATCCAATATGGCCAACATGATTGAACCTTAGCCTGCATATAAGTAGCACTTGTTCATTTTGTGTTGTGTTATTCTGTCTTTAAAATGGTTTCATAAGGCTCTTGCTATATCGAGGGTAGGAGTTGCACAGTCATGGCTCTGTTGTGTTTGGATAGCCGAAGCCAACTCGTTTTTCAAATGTGTGTTCATGTTTTAATCTCAGTCACACACTTACAGCATATCAACATTGGGAAATTCCACAAAATATAACAACAAGCCTTTCACCACACAAGCACACAGTAGTGTAACCGGAAAGCAACCATAACACAACAGTCAGCTACTCTAGTAGTGTATTTATACAGCCCTCTTTTCCCCGCTAAAACAAAGTGTGTAAGGTTGATTCAAAGTCTTTGAGGTGACCAGGACATGAGTGAGTTCTTAAAGGGTGAAGAAACAAGGTAGTCAGTGGTGGTTATAGTTCTAGGGCCTGACCAGCTTGCACAGCTAACTGGTCATTCTGGGCAAGCTGCAGCGACCAAGGTAGTATCCTTCCTGTATGGCTGACGGGGTATTGGGGCTGTTGGCTGATCGGTTTCCATTTCTACAGTTCATTATAGTCAGCCGATGCAGCTTGCATACCAAAGAGACCCATTGACTAACTGAAATGTTATCCCAGCCAGAATGATGCTGGGGACACTCCAGTAGTGGAATGGTTGGTTGTCTGGTTGTGAAGGAAAGGGGTGTCACAAACAGACTTGCCTTTAGAACTTTCCAACGCCTAATTGGTCTGTGCTAGGAGAGTTTTATGTTGAATGTGGCAAAAAGTCCTGCATGTCACATCCTAGTCAGAGTGTACTGTAGCTAGGTCATAGACTATGACTAAGAAACGTTGGTTGAAAGGGACATAGCACAGCTTCACACACATACAGAGCCTTCGGAAAGTATTCAGACTTCCACTTTTTCCACATTTTGTTACGTTACAGCCTTATTCTAAAATGGATCAAATATTTTTTGCCCACAACAATCTACACACAATACCCCATAATGACAAAGTGAAAACAGGTTTTTAGATAAGTATTCAGACCCTTTGCTATGAGACTTCGAAATTGAGCTCAGGTGCATCCTGTTTCCAATTATCATCCTTGAGATGTTTCTACAACTTGGTTGGAGTCCACCTGTGGTAAATTCAGTTGATTGGACATGATTTGGAAAGGCACACACCTGTCTATATAAGGTCCCACGGTTGACAGTGCATGTCAGGTGTTTTTTTACCTACTGGGTTGTTATACATATGGAATGTGCGATTCTCTTTGTTTTTCTAGGTTACAGTTTATTCACCGTTAGTCAGCACCTCTACACTAAATCATTTTCTCTGGGTGTGCGCCAGCTCATGCTTTTGATTAGAGCAAAAACCAACCCATGAGGTCGAAGGAATTGTCCTTAGAGCTCTGAGACAGGATTGTGTCGAGGCACAGATCTGGGGAAGGGTACCAAAAAATGTCTGCAGCATTGAAGGCCCCCAAGAACACAGTGGCCTCCATCATTCTTGAAATGGAAGAAGTTTGAAAACACCAAGACTTCCTAGAGCTGGCCACCCGGCCAAACTGAGCAATCAGGGGAGAAGGGCCTTGGTCAGTGAGGTGACCAAGAAACCAATGGTCACTCTAACAGAGCTCCAGAGTTCCTCTGTGGATATTGGCGAACCCTCCAGAAGGACAACCGTCTCTGTAGCTCTCCACCAATCAGACCTTTATGGTAGAGTGGCCAGACCGAAGCCACTCCTCAGTAAAAGACACATGACAGCCCGCTTGGAGCTTGCCAAAAGGCACCTAAATGACTCTCAGACCATGAGAAAAAAAAGTATCTGATCTGATGAAACCAAGATTGAACTCTTTGGCCTGAATGCCAAGTGTCACATCGGAAGATAAACCAGCCAGTGATGACAGCATCATGAGGTGGGGATGTTTTTCAGCGGCAGGGACTGGGAGACTAGTTAAGATCGAAGGAAAGATGAACGGAGCAAAGTACAGAGAGATCCTTGATGAAAACCTGATCTCAGGACCTCAGACTGGGGTGAAGGTTCACCTTGAGAGAATCCCAAGAGTGTGCAAAGCTGACATCAAGGCAAAAAGTGACCATTTGAAGAATCTCAAATATAAAATATATTTTGATTGAACACTTTGATTGAACACTTTGATTGAACACTTTTTTTGGTAACTACATGAGTTGCCTGTCAAGGGACATTCGGGATGGCATTGACATTGGAGAGGTGAAATTCCTATGACATATGAAGACCCAGTAAGTTAATGGCCTTTCTTGTCAATGAGTGTCAGGTTGTGTTGGTTCATTGTAGTGAACACCTGCCTCATGTGCTTGTCATGTATGGTTGCATCCTCCCTATGCACCATAACTGTCACCAAGTCAACATATATGGTCCCGTGTGGCTCAGTTGGTAGAGCATGGCGCTTGCAACGCCAGGGTTGTGGGTTCAATTCCCACGGGGGGACCAGGGTTCAATTCCCACGGGGGGACCAGGATGAATATGTATGAACTTTCCAATTTGTAAGTCGCTCTGGATAAGAGCGTCTGCTAAATGACTTAAATGTAATGTAAATATATGGCAACTCCAGGACAGACAGTCAGCATGGTGGACATGATTGTCTGGAAGAAGCAATGTGCCTGCTCAACCCAAATAGGATCAGAGTGCAACGGAACATCCCAATGTGCATCACAAATCCAGTGAGCCAGCAGAAGGTCATGTTGGATTCAGACAGATGTATTGGACAACCAATAAATCAAAGCTCACTTCTAAATGATAAGGAGGTGACTTAAGAGCCCAATCCTGGAAGGGCAAGTTACACCACAGCGGGGGCAAGTAGTAGTGCTAGTGAGAAAGTGTCAGAGTCCAGGGTTGGATTCTCTTTCCTTTTGTTGGAGCCTCCCAGTTGCCTCATTGATCCTCAAAGAGGCTTGTGACTTGGAATACTTAGTGTTGCCATGCCAAGCAGTCTGCTGCCTTTTTATATATCCAGACAAAGGTGTTTGAGTGTTTATGGTGGGCATGTTGTGTACATGTCTTAAGTACAGTACACAAATCTGAAAAATGTCTAATTTAAAACATGTACATATACAGGTGATTAAACCATCATTTTCATGGTAATGTGGCAGCCATATTGGATTTGGAGTCAAATCTAGGGAGGCCCCCTAATGTAATTGCAAGAGTAGGGGCTAAAGATACAAATACCTAAGCTCATGTAACCCAAAATGCAAGCTCTGATATTGCACAAATTTGGAATAAAAGTTGTTTATTAAGTTTAGGGGGTGTTTTCCTTCGAGCAAATTACAATAGCCACAACATTAACATGTGTTACTGTATGTATTTTTGTCAGACAGGACCATACAGCACTGAATGAGAGCAAATTTGACTTGGAAATTTGTCTATTGAAAAGCTACCAGAAAGTTAAGGGGGTGTGTCACAATTTCTATCAATTGAACCACTTTTGCAGTAAAATATTTTAATACAACTATGCATTTCATATATTCATATATTCATATATTAGACATATGAAAAAACATGGTTGTACTTTGTTATACCTCAGGTAGGGGTATCTCAAAAACTAAAGCCCTTTTTGAGGATTGGCCACCATTAGTGAGCGTGCGTGTGAGTGAGTGGCGCTCTTGTGTGTGTGTGTGTGTGTGTGTGTGTGTGTGTGTGTGTGTGTGTGTGTGTGTGTGTGTGTGTGTGTGTGTGTGTGTGTGTGTGTGTGTGTGTGTGTGTGTGTGTGTGTGTGTGTGTGTGTGTGTGTGCCTGTGTGTGCCTGTTTGATAGTCATATATTTGAGCTTTTATAATGGCCAAGATGAGGGTTTGAAGAGGGTGGGTGGAGTTCAAGGACCAATTGAAAGAGCGCATAATAGATAAAGAAAGAGAGAGAGAACGTGAGAGAGAGCGAGAGAGAGCGAGATGGAATTGGCCAGAAAATCATTGTGAGATATTGCATTTATGGATTTGCGAATGAGAGAGCTGGAGATGGAGAGACCGGTAGAGAGAAAAAGCCAGTTAGAGAGAGATGAGGAGAGGTTTGAGAAAAAGCGAGCGAGAGAGGTGGACAGAGATTAAACAAAAGTAGAAGGAAAAAGTGGACAAAGAGGGAAGGAGAGAGAGAGATGGAAAAGAGAGGAGGGGGAGTGGAGGATTTCCTGATTTGTTTGTTCCTCTCACACACTTTTCTTCCTGGCCGGCTGTATTTAGACTTCCTCTTCCCCTGGGGCTATTCTGAGATACCTCACTCACTGCTGTTGTTCCCCAGACAGCTCTGATTACCCCTCAGCATACTGGGCTGGTGTATGAGTACATGTGTGTGTGTGTGTGTGTGTGTTTGAGTTTGAGCGACTGGGTGAGTATTTAGAAGTGTGGGTGTTGGGACAGAATTGAGTGGGAGGATTATGCCCCCCCAAACTCATTAGCGGATAATTACCTTTTTTCATTCGTGTGTGTGTTGAAAGACTGAAAGAAAAAAAGAAATAAAGAAAAAAAGGAAGAAGGACAAAAAGAAAGAAGAGAGGACATCAAGAGAATGGCAGCAGGTGCGATCAAAAACAATACCCACATCACAGGTGCCAAAAAACAGCGGATCTTTGAGTTTTGGGATCCCAGTTGGCTCTAGTCTCTGTGTGGAAAATGAGGAGGCCAATGCTGAACACACAGGTGCAGAGGCCTGAGAAACAGCCCATTGACTAATACACACGAGGCACTGAGGCACAATCATAGGATGTGCTATGCTCTGAGAGGCTGTTAGCGCTCTCTCTTTCACACACACACACACACACACACACACACACACACACACACACACACACACACACACACACACACACACACACACACACACACACACACACACACACACACACACACACACACACACTTACAACAGACCTGCAGTGGGAACCCCCATCTGGAACCTTCTACCCTCTCTTCCTGTTTACCATGATTGCCTACGTACACATCTGAAGGCCATGTCCCCCTTAACAACAACACCCTTCCTCTCCAGTCAGTCTATGTCCTTTATGTAAGTGCTTCCCAAGCCATTTTGCATTGTGATCCACCTTTTAGCATTGTGGTCCACCTAAAGCCTATTGAATTTATGTGGCCCCCCAAACAGTTCCAATGTGGTCCATTTTGAATAGCACTGAAAACACGAGTTAAATGCAGAATGTCTATTACTTCAATGTGATTGATCGAACCATTAGCTGAAAAGAAGCCAAAATAAACAAGTCCAAACATGTAGCTGTCTAGGGATTGAGCTGGTCTAAAGCAGAAGTCAGTGTAGTTGTTGATAGAGCTGTTGCTTTGATGACACTAACATTTCCCCTGTCAGACTTCTGCTTTGAAAGACTGGGAGCTCTCTAATTGGCACACTGAATCACTGTGTTCCTCAATCTAAAGGAGGGAAGAATAGACAGGAAAGGTCAAGAATCCTTTGCTCCTAAAGTCTGAAATAGTCAAATATAGTGGAGGAGCCATATTTGCATATTACTAATCTGAAATAACCTCCTCTCCTTGTTTCCTTTCCTTCCAGAATACAGATCAATAAGGACTACTAAATAATTGTGCTCACCAAGGAGAAAAGGAAAATAAGCCATTCAAGACGAATGGGACACAGTTTTGAACCTGTTGAGGAAAGAATGGCTAAGAAAGAAACCATTTTAGAGTATTGGGACCAGAGTTGTTGTTTTTATATGTGTGCACCAAAACTGCCCTGGGTTTGTACATGCAGCAGACAGAGGGGAGAAAGCAGACAGAGGGGAGAAAGCAGACAGAGGGGAGAAAGCAGACAGACACAAACAGATGTTCATGTTAACGATCCTTTTCAGCATTTCTCTCAGCCGCTTAAATAGCGTGAAAGAAGACATCATGTCAAAAAGGGAAAAATAATCTCCTTACCACGTCTGGACCATTAAACTGGATCCAAAAAATTTTGTGGTTTGAAAAATGAAAGCAAAACCAGGCCTCAAAACCGACCTCGCTGGCTATGTCACACAAACATTCACACATAAAGTAGTTATTTTCACCCTTTTCTGCAAACTCACTCACTGATCTGCTTGCTGTGGGTACAAGTTGCCCAGGCACAAATCTAGGATCAGCTCAACCTCTTCAATGTTTAACCGTTAACCATTGGCGGGGAAACAACAAAACTGAACTTAGATCAGTGTCTAGGGGCAACTTCATTTTACTTCGACTGGGCTCAGGAGGGGGGTTGGTTGAGCTGTCAGAGGGCCGGATTAACTCTTTACACTCGTACCCGTACGAGTGTATTTTGAAAGATGAAACGTTGAGGATTATAATAAATACCACTTTGATGTCAAGCAAGCCAAACAGATGTGAGCCCAAATGTGCATTTCACATTTCCATATCATAAAAGACGTGTCATATACAGTGTCAACGTTTATGATCACCATGTTTGATGTACAGTTACAAGGTGACATGGCGTCATACCCCGGGTTGTTCTGAACAGAAGGAGCCTATATGTTTGTCTATTGTGGAGAAAATCTGGCGCAGAAAACTGAACGCATGTCTCCTTTCTATGCGCACCAAAATGACCATCTGTTTCTCTGAATTGCCCTGTGAAAGCCTAACACCGTAAGACGTTTTTTATAACAGCTATTCATAATGGCAATTAGCAAGCTTTTCAATTAAGTCCACCTGACCAAGATTGGGATTTATAATGGAGCGTTTTTGGATTGCGTAAACAACAACAGTAATTGTGTGATGGCGGGGATGCAGGGCTGTGTTGCAAACAAAGTGCTCTTTCTCTAGTTCCTCAATGGCACAGCTTGGAGAGCTCAAAAAAGTACCTTATAGTTGAAGACTCTTCCTTAAAAGTGTAATGAAACTACTTGGGAACTGTGTATACTTAGGAATGAACTGTGTATACTTAGGAATGAACTGTGTCTACTTTGGAGAGGTGTGTGTCCACTTGGAGACACCTCTCACTCAAACCTTTTTTTTGTCAGGAATATTCTAATCATGTTACAGAATGTATCCAGAGTATTTTCAGATTTTGTTATCAACAAATGCGGTGAAAAGTACAGTAAATGTACATAAAATCAACAGAGTAATGTTCGGATTCAGTCTTTTGTCAGGTAAACTGTTGTGTCCTCACCTTTGGTCGAAACATTTTCCAATAATCTCCAAACTATTCCTATTCAATTGCTACCATGCTTATGCATTTCATATTTCTTCTGTAATAAACATTTCAATGTAGTCCTATCCATATAGGCCAACTCCCACAAGTTTAAAGAGTTAAGTCAAAATACCAGTTTCTTATTCGTCGAAAGAGACTTGTCAGTCGCCACGGAGACAGTAATTACTGTTCTGGATGTCTGTGTGTCTGCAGGATCCTCCAGCGACAAAACAAAAAACCACAACAGAAACTTCTGTCCTGTTTGCTTCCTCCTGTGATGTTATTTATAGGCCTGTTTATTAGACAGAGAGCGTGTGTGTGTGTGTGTGTGTGTGTGTGTGTGTGTGTGTGTGTGTGTGTGTGTGTGTGTGTGTGTGTGTGTGTGTGTGTGTGTGTGTGTGTGTGTGTGTGTGTGTGTGTGTGTGTGTGTGTGTGTGTGTGTGTGTGTGCGTGTGTGCGTGTGAGAGAGAGAGAGAACAGAGGGAGAGAGAAAGACAGAGATGGAGAGAGGTACCAAGCTATAAAAGAGGACAATAAAATAGTCACAATGACTTTATAGGCCTGACACGAGTTAAAGTTTGTGCATTAACATCAGGTTCCAGTAATGATTGTGAAAGTTGTATGCATACATGCACACACATGCCCTGATACCGTACATACACACAAACAGGGTGAGTCAAAATACTTGATTAACGAGTGTGGCCGGACACAGAGAACACACTCAATTACCTGTGGTCAAGTCATGATATCTCTGTTTGGGAAACATGCTGTAATTACCATCATCAGCGATGTGTGTGTGTGTGTGTGTGTGTGTGTGTGTGTGTGTGTGTGTATGTGTGGGCGTTTGTTCTTCTATCCTTGTAGGGACCTAAAATCCCCCAAATTCCTCACACGAATAGTAAAACATTTTCCAAGTCCCCATGAGGACAAAGTCTATTTTAAGCTTTGGGGTTAGGTTTAGGGTTACAATTAAGGTTATGGTTAGGGTTAGAATTAGGATTAGAGTAAAGGTAAGAGGTTAGTGGTTAGGGTTAGAATTAGGATTAGGATTAGAGTAAAGGTAAGAGGTCAGTGGTTAGGGTTAGAATTAGGATTAGAGTAAAGGTAAGAGGTTAGTGGTTAGTGGTTAGGGTTAGAATTAGGATTAGAGTTAAGGTAAGAGGTTAGTGGTTAGGGTTAGAATTAGGATTAGAGTAAAGGTAAGAGGTTAGTGGTTAGGGTTAGAATTAGGATTAGAGTAAAGGTAAGAGTTAGTGGTTAGAATTAGGATTAGAGTAAAGGTAAGAGGTTAGTGGTTAGGTTTAGAATTAGGATTAGAGTAAAGGTAAGAGGTTAGTGGTTAGAATTAGGATTAGAGTAAAGGTAAGAGGTTAGTGGTTAGGGTTAGAATTAGGATTAGAGTAAAGGTAAGAGGTTAGTGGTTAGAATTACAATTAGAGTAAAGGTAAGAGGTTAGGGTTAGAATTAAGGTTAGGGTTAATGTTATGGTAAGGGTTAGGGTTAGGAGTTAGTTTCAGGTTCAGGTTCAGGGTTTTGGTTAGGAGTTAGTTTTAGGTTTAGCCCATCCAACTACCTCATCCCCATACTGTTATTTATTTTATTTATTTTGCTCCTTTGCACCCCAGTATCTCTACGGCACACTCATCTTCTGCACATTTATCACTCCAGTGTTTAATTGCTATATTGTAATTATTTATCCACTATGGCCTATTCATTGCCTTCCTTATCCTACCTCATTTGCACACACTGTATATAGACTTTTTTTCTATTATATTATTGACTGTATGTTTGTTATTCCATGTGTAACTCTGTGTTGTTGTTTGTGTCGCACTGCTTTGCTTTATCTTGGCAAGGTCGCAGTTGAGTTTGTTCTCAACTAGCCTACCTGGTTAAATAAAGGTTAAATAAAATACAATTAAAACGTTTTAGGTTCAGGGTTTGGGTTAGGAGTTAGTTTTAGGTTCAGGGTTTGGGTTTGGGTTAGGAGTTAGTTTTAGGTTCAGGGTTTGAGTTAGGAGTTAGTTTTAGGTTCAGGGTTAGGAGTTATTTTTAGGTTCAGGGTTTGGGTTTGGAGTTAGTTTTAGTTTCAGGGTTTGGGTTAGGAGTTAGTTTTAGGTTCAGGGTTTGGGTTAGGAGTTAGTTTTAGGTTCAGGGTTTGGGTTAGGAGTTAGTTTTAGGTTCAGGTTCAGGGTTTGGGTTAGGAGTTAGTTTTAGGTTCAGGGTTTGGGTTTGGAGTTAGTTTTAGTTTCAGGGTTTGGGTTAGAAGTTAGTTTTAGGTTCAGGGTTTGGGTTTGGGTTTGGAGTTAGTTTTAGGTTCAGGGTTTGGGTTTGGAGTTAGTTTTAGTTTCAGGGTTTGGGTTAGGAGTTAGTTTTAGGTTCAGGGTTAGGAGTTAGTTTTAGGTTCAGGGTTTGGGTTAGGAGTTAGTTTTAGGTTCAGGGTTAGGAGTTAGTTTTAGGTTCAGGGTTTGGGTTTGGAGTTAGTTTTAGTTTCAGGGTTTGGGTTAGGAGTTAGTTTTAGGTTCAGGGTTTGGGTTAGGAGTTAGTTTTAGTTTCAGGGTTTGGGTTAGGAGTTAGTTTTAGGTTCAGGGTTAGGAGTTAGTTTTAGGTTCAGGGTTTGGGTTAGGAGTTAGTTTTAGGTTCAGGGTTTGGGTTAGGAGTTCGTTTTAGGTTCAGGGTTTGGGTTAGGAGTTAGTTTTAGTTTCAGGGTTTGGGTTAGGAGTTAGTTTTAGGTTCAGGGTTAGGAGTTAGTTTTAGGTTCAGGGTTTGGGTTAGGAGTTAGTTTTAGGTTCAGGGTTTGGGTTAGGAGTTCGTTTTAGGTTCAGGGTTTGGGTTAGGGTTACGGATTAAGGTTAGGGTTAAGGTTATGGTAAGGGTTAGGGTTAAGGGTTAGGGGAAATTGGATTTTGAATGTAAATACATTTTAGGTCCCCACGAGGATAGAAGAACATAACGTGTGTGTGTGAGAGAGCGTGTGCGTGTGTGCGCGTGTTTGTGTGTGTGTGAAGTTAATCTTCACAAGGCAGTTTTCTGTTAATGCAATTCACTCTGTGACGTTGTCAACCACATGATTCGACCATATGACACAATGTTTAATGTCTAACGCGTGATTAAACCACTCACAGGGAGGGCTACTACTGTGTGGTCAGATAGGATACATTGTTCATGACTAACCATAGACATGGATATGTGTCACAGTCATACTCCATGTGAATCGTAGCCTTATAACACTGGAGGACTGGGAGGACTGGGAGAGGACTGAGCTAATAGCCACATGGCTAGGCCATTAAGCCAGGGGCTTGAGTTCTGGTCACTGCAGGGAGGAGAAGCTTGTCTGTGGGCATGGGAAGGTCTCTGTGGTGGGTGAGTGTCCAGGGTGTGGTGATCAGGATATATTTGGAACTTAGGTGAGTGTATGGCAGTGTTATGATGCCTTATGATGTCCAGCTTATGGTCATGTACAGTGCTGTATGTGGGTGTCAGTGTAGCTGTGGAGGTAGGAAATTGGTAATATGTGTGTGTGTGTGTATGTGTGTGTGTGTGTGTGTGTGTGTGTGTGTGTGTGTGTGTGTGTGTGTGTGTGCGTGCGTGCGTGCGTGCGTGCGTGCGTGCGTGCGTGCGTGCGTTTGCGTGCCCGTGGTGCATGTGAGCGTTTATGTTAATTTGTCCCTCTTTGGCTTATTTTGGTTGTTCAAGGCTAGCGAGAGATCCACGTGCCTTCATTAAAAACACTGGCTTCATTCATAAAGAGAAAGGGAGCCAGGGTGAGAGAAGCAGGAAGGATGTGGAAGGGGGAAAGGGATACATTGTATTGCCGCTCCGCAACCTTCATCACCCGGATTTCTCACACTTTTCATTAAAGAGCAGGTTTGAAAAATATATCTTCATCACACACCATATTTCAGAGTAAATACATAAACATATTGATATACTGAGGCATTTATGTTGATATAGATAGTTCAGCTGACAACACAGTAATGTACCTAGGTGTAAACATGAACAAACAATTTGACATTTGAGTTCAATTTATTGACATAAAATAACATGAGTTGAAGACTTTAATTTCAATTGCCCCTATCAAATACTTTCTGAGTATTCCCTCTCTCTGCTTCCCCATCTTTATCCATCTTCCTCTTCCTCTCTCTCCCTCGTCATCCTATTTCCCATATGGAGCATGGATTCCACTTTTATGCACTCTTGTCACAGACATCTTACTCATCTGAATGACACGTATAGTATCACTGTTGAAGGGAATACCTTCAGTATAGTATCACTGGTGAAGGGAATACCTTCAGTATAGTATCACTGGTGAAGGGAATACCTTCAGTATAGTATCACTGGTGAAGGGAATACCTTCAGTATAGTATCACTGGTGAAGGGAATACCTTCAGTATAGTATCACTGGTGAAGTGAATACCTTCAGTATAGTATCACTGGTGAAGGGAATACCTTCAGTATAGTATCACTGGTGAAGGGAATACCTTCAGTATAGTATCACTGTTGAAGGGAATACCTTCAGTATAGTATCACTGGTGAAGGGAATACCTTCAGTATAGTATCACTGTTGAAGGGAATACCTTCAGTATAGTATCACTGGTGAAGGGAATACCTTCAGTATAGTATCACTGGTGAAGGGAATACCTTCAGTATAGTATCACTGGTGAAGGGAATACCTTCAGTATAGTATCACTGTTGAAGGGAATACCTTCAGTATAGTATCACTGGTGAAGGGAATACCTTCAGTATAGTATCACTGGTGAAGGGAATACCTTCAGTATAGTATCACTGGTGAAGGGAATACCTTCAGTATAGTATCACTGGTGAAGGGAATACCTTCAGTATAGTATCACTGTTGAAGGGAATACCTTCAGTATAGTATCACTGGTGAAGGGAATACCTTCAGTATAGTATCACTGGTGAAGGGAATACCTTCAGTATAGTATCACTGGTGAAGGGAATACCTTCAGTATAGTATCACTGGTGAAGGGAATACCTTCAGTATAGTATCACTGTTGAAGGGAATACCTTCAGTATAGTATCACTGTTGAAGGGAATACCTTCAGTATAGTATCACTGTTGAAGGGAATACCTTCAGTATAGTATCACTGGTGAAGGGAATACCTTCAGTATAGTATCACTGGTGAAGGGAATACCTTCAGTATAGTATCACTGGTGAAGGGAATACCTTCAGTATAGTATCACTGTTGAAGGGAATACCTTCAGTATAGTATCACTGTTGAAGGGAATACCTTCAGTATAGTATCACTGGTGAAGGGAATACCTTCAGTATAGTATCACTGGTGAAGGGAATACCTTCAGTATAGTATCACTGTTGAAGGGAATACCTTCAGTATAGTATCACTGGTGAAGGGAATACCTTCAGTATAGTATAACTGTTGAAGGGAATACCTTCAGTATAGTATCACTGGTGAAGGGAATACCTTCAGTATAGTATCACTGGTGAAGGGAATACCTTCAGTATAGTATCACTGATGAAGGGAATACCTTCAGTATAGTATCACTGATGAAGGGAATACCTTCAGTATAGTATCACTGGTGAAGGGAATACCTTCAGTATAGTATCACTGATGAAGGGAATACCTTCAGTATAGTATCACTGGTGAAGGGAATACCTTCAGTATAGTATCACTGGTGAAGGGAATACCTTCAGTATAGTATCACTGATGAAGGGAATACCTTCAGTATAGTATCACTGGTGAAGGGAATACCTTCAGTATAGTATAACTGTTGAAGGGAATACCTTCAGTATAGTATCACTGGTGAAGGGAATACCTTCAGTATAGTATCACTGGTGAAGGGAATACCTTCAGTATAGTATCACTGGTGAAGGGAATACCTTCAGTATAGTATCACTGTTGAAGGGAATACCTTCAGTATAGTATCACTGTTGAAGGGAATACCTTCAGTATAGTATCACTGTTGAAGGGAATACCTTCAGTATAGTATCACTGGTGAAGGGAATACCTTCAGTATAGTATCACTGATGAAGGGAATACCTTCAGTATAGTATCACTGGTGAAGGGAATACCTTCAGTATAGTATAACTGTTGAAGGGAATACCTTCAGTATAGTATCACTGGTGAAGGGAATACCTTCAGTATAGTATCACTGGTGAAGGGAATACCTTCAGTATAGTATCACTGGTGAAGGGAATACCTTCAGTATAGTATCACTGTTGAAGGGAATACCTTCAGTATAGTATCACTGTTGAAGGGAATACCTTCAGTATAGTATCACTGTTGAAGGGAATACCTTCAGTATAGTATCACTGGTGAAGGGAATACCTTCAGTATAGTATCACTGGTGAAGGGAATACCTTCAGTATAGTATCACTGTTGAAGGGAATACCTTCAGTATAGTATCACTGGTGAAGGGAATACCTTCAGTATAGTATCACTGGTGAAGGGAATACCTTCAGTATAGTATCACTGGTGAAGGGAATACCTTCAGTATAGTATCACTGATGAAGGGAATACCTTCAGTATAGTATCACTGGTGAAGGGAATACCTTCAGTATAGTATAACTGTTGAAGGGAATACCTTCAGTATAGTATCACTGTTGAAGGGAATACCTTCAGTATAGTATCACTGGTGAAGGGAATACCTTCAGTATAGTATAACTGTTGAAGGGAATACCTTCAGTATAGTATCACTGGTGAAGGGAATACCTTCAGTATAGTATCACTGGTGAAGGGAATACCTTCAGTATAGTATCACTGGTGAAGGGAATACCTTCAGTATAGTATCACTGGTGAAGGGAATACCTTCAGTATAGTATCACTGGTGAAGGGAATACCTTCAGTATAGTATAACTGTTGAAGGGAATACCTTCAGTATAGTATCACTGGTGAAGGGAATACCTTCAGTATAGTATCACTGGTGAAGGGAATACCTTCAGTATAGTATCACTGGTGAAGGGAATACCTTCAGTATAGTATAACTGTTGAAGGGAATACCTTCAGTATAGTATCACTGGTGAAGGGAATACCTTCAGTATAGTATAACTGTTGAAGGGAATACCTTCAGTATAGTATAACTGTTGAAGGGAATACCTTCAGTATAGTATAACTGTTGAAGGGAATACCTTCAGTATAGTATCACTGGTGAAGGGAATACCTTCAGTATGTTCTGCACACGTATGCTGCTAACCCAAGTGTGTTTTATGTGTACGTCAGTGGAGGCTGTTGAGGGGAGGACAGCTCATAATAATAGCTGGAATGGAGTCAATGGAATGGTAAGATACACATCAAACGTGTGGTTTCCATGTGATTGATTCCACTCCATTAACTCCATTCCAGCCATTATTATGAGCTATCCTCCCCTCAACAGCCTCCGCTGGTATACATGTATCTGTGTACATGACGCTCTGCGCATAACACACTACCATTACCAAATTCTTCATGATTGTGAGTGTGCCTGTCAGTGACATAGTCAGACAGAGATGTTGACGCACTGTATAAAATACACAAACACACTTCTATTAACAAATAACCCAGATGTGAGTAAGTCAGTCAGGCAGACGGACAATACATTCGCCCATGGGCTACAGACATAAACATGGTATTCCCCTGATCTGATTTCATATAGTTGTCCCACAGTCGTATACAGGCTCCAAACACTTAGTACCCTCTCAAAGAGGAAGACATTTATTCTAACTGTTATGTCGGTCAGCTTTGTCGCCCACCCCACTCCTACAACTCCCCTGCCTAAAAATCTGCTCCCGTTTGTTTAAAGCTGTGGCTGTGAGAGAAAGATATATTACTTTTGTATTATTTGGTCTGTTATTAGCTTGTTATGGCAATGTAGGTAAACAAAGAGAAAGATGCTAGATGGGGAGATAGAAACAGAGAGAGTCGTATAGGTTCTAGGACGTGTCCAGTGTGCCTGGTGTCTCTAAGTGTGCTGACATCAGATGGTTTTCCTGTTCATCAAGGAGCCCCCGGGGACGTGACAGAGAGCAGGGACACGCAGAGATCGATGTGTTTGAGTGACTCCTGCATCTCTCTCTCTCTCTCGGTCTTGTACAAAATAATAAGTGCATTTCTCAGAACAATTTGTACAAACTGCAATATACAATAGATATGTTTCTAAAGCGAGTCAGTCACTAAAAACCCTTAGTACATCTCTCAAAAGTAAATATTCATGCCAATGGTCATGTCAGTGTCATCACATACACATCCAGACGGTCCTGTCTGTCGGCCCACATATTCTCATCCACATCACACCGGATATTTTCCCTTCCAATGCAACGTGGAAAGAATCTTTTGGAATGCCTTATCCATCCTCTGCAGGCGTCTACTGTGATGTCCTCACATGCTGCATCCATTGCAGCCAGCAGGGTCATCTATGTGTGTGGCTGACGATCGTACACCTTCCACCTCCATGCTGAAAAGAACTCCTCAATTGGGTTAAGGAATGGTGAATAAGGTGGGAGGAATTCTATGAGCATCCTCGGGTGGGTCACAAACCATTGCCTTATGATGTTTGATCGATGGAAACTCACATTATCACAAATGACCACATACTTTGGCAAATCCTCTCTAAACAGACCCCTCTCATCATCAGGGATGAGAGCCCTGTAGAGAGTCTCTAAAAAGTTGAGTAGATGCTGGGTGTTGTATGGCCCTATAAGGGGGATATGGGTTACGACACCATGCTCCGAAATAGCAGCACACATGCTGATATTTCCTCCCCGTTGGCCTGGCAAATCCACAGTAGCTCTGTGACCGATGATATTCCGACCCCGCCTTCTGCATTT
>NC_052343.1:13958083-14015583 GCF_016432855.1 Salvelinus namaycush
TGTTGCCACAAGAAAAGGGCAACCAGTGAAGAACAAACACCATTGTAAATACAACCCATATTTATGCTTATTTATTTTAACTTGTGTGCTTTAACCATTTGTACATTGTTACAACACTGTATATATATAATATAACATTTGTAATGTCTTTATTGTTTTGAAACTTCTGTATGTGTAATGTTTACTGTTAATTTGTATTGTTTATTTCACTTTTGTATAATATCTACCTCACTTGCTTTGGCAATGTTAACACATGTTTCCCATGCCAATAAAGCCCCTTGAATTGAATTGAATTGAATTGAAATTGAATTGACAGAGAGAGAGGGAGAGAGCGAGGGAAAGAGACAGAGAGAAAGGGAAAGAGACAGAGAGAAAGAGACAGAGACAGAGACAGAGACAGAGACAGAGACAGAGAGAGAGAGAGAGAGAGAGAGAGAGAGAGAGAGAGAGAGAGAGAGAGAGAGAGAGAGAGAGAGAGAGAGAGGGGGAAAGAGACAGAGAGAGGGGGAAAGAGACAGAGAGACAGAGAGAGAGAGAGAGAGAGAGAGAGAGAGAGAGAGAGAGAGAGAGAGAGAGAGAGAGAGAGAGAGAGAGAGAGAGAGAGCGGGGGAAAGAGACAGAGAGCGAGGGAAAGAGACAGAGAGAGAGAGAGAGAGACAGAGAGAGAGAGAGAGAGAGAGAGAGAGAGAGAGAGAGAGAGAGAGAGAGAGGGAAAGAGACGGAGAGAGAGGGAAAGAGACAAAAACTTAAAGATAGTTAGATTGGTTCCAGGGCCCTGTAATTTGAAGATGAGACTGTCCCATGAAAGCTGTGACACACACACACACACACACACACACACACACATACACACACACAGGTTAATGACAGGAGAGGTGCAGCCGTGGGGACAGGAACATTGTGATCGACAGGCGACAGCTCAGAGTGACACAGGAGACCGGGCTAGACTCGGTGGCACCCAGAAAACACCACGTCGTCCGCGACAATGAATGACTCACTCCCAACTAGATCATTCATGGTCATAAATGTGCTTTTAAAGAACAAAACCCCTGAAAGATTAAACAGAGACAAATAAAGGGGAAAAAAAGAGAGACACTGGTGCTTGAAGACACTTCGCTGGGCACTTTGACATGACGTTTATTACCTGGATCTGAGGCCACACGTCATCGCACACTTATTTGGCCCACCTGAAACAATTGGTGACCAAAGCACAAGGAAGAACACTGGCGTTTAATGTGTGTGTGCATCAATGCATGTAAAAACAGGTTCGTCTGACACACTTGTAATACAACAATGTGGCTCGATCTCTTCCTCCACCTAATGAAACACAGCAGTGTGTGTGTGTGTGTGTGTGTGTGTGTGTGTGTGTGTGTGTGTGTGTGTGTGTGTGTGTGTGTGTGTGTGTGTGTGTGTGTGTGTGTGTGTGTGTGTGTGTGTGTGTGTGTGTGTGTGTGTGTGTGTGTAACAAAACGTAACGAAACACGTAACACACAGGAAGAACATCTGACAGACACAAACATCCCGTTGCAGCAACACTAAATGCTGATATTCATGTTTGAAGAATGAGTAGGAAAACACTCCATAGGGGCACTGGGATGCAGAGATACAACACCTGGTGACACACACACACACATAGATAATAGATATAGATAAACACATGCAGGTAACCTGAGCGGCTTTGCTGACCCGTGTAAATGGGACACACAGTGCCCACACCTTCTGAACGACCCCTGACCCCAAACAATTAAACTGGACACCCAGTACATTTTAAGTGACACAGAGCCAGGTGTACACACACAAACACACACACATCAGGAATAACACCGCTCCTCTATGATCTGGTCACTGTGGTCCTTGCCTAGTGAAATCCCTTATTCAAAGTGTTATGTGGCACCAAGCATGTATTTTTGTATTATTATTGACTGCTTGGTAGTGGTTGAATTCAACCATAAGTATTAAAAAGTCCAGACCACTATTTTCAAAGCACTCATAGTGGCCAATGTGTCATTGCAACCTTACAAACATCAATGTTGAGTCTGCAGCCTGGTCTCATAGACTAGACATAAGACAGTAAATGTAAATCCGGGACACTCAAATGAGTATGATATGTTACGTTTGGTATGGTTACATAAAACAGAAGGTTACATGAGTCAAAAACAAAAGCAGGGTGGTTGATCGGGGTGGATGGGTGGGCGTATGACGTGAACGTCTAGCAACCAAAGGTTGCTTGTTCAAATCTCATCAAGGCAACTTTGCAACTACTTACTACTTTTTAGCTTCTTTGAAACTACTTAGCTTGTTAGCTTACCCGTCCCCTAACCCTAACCTTAACCCTTTACCCTAACTCCTAACCTTAACCCTAACTTTAACCCTAACCTTTAGCCTAGCTAACGTAAGCCACCTAGCTAACGTTAGCCACAAAATAATTGAATTTGTAACATATCATACGTTTTGCTAATTCGAAAAATATTGTACGAATTGCAATTCATAACATATCATATGAAATGAATGATGGACATCCACAAATGAATACATACCATACGAAACATAACATATCAATCTAATTTACGTTTACTCTGTTACATTTACCCCTGAGTCCAGGTTGACCACTGGGATCAAACAGCCAACTTTCTGATCCAGAGTCATGGGATTAGATCAGAAGGTCGTGTTTTGATCCTAGTGGTGAACACTTGTTTTTTTAAATGTATGAATAATAGAATGCCTGAACTTAATGTTTTAACCCTATCCAAAACCTTAACACCTAACCTTCTAAATTTGACGTTTGGAGAAACGTGGATAAATGTCTAATTCTGCAGTTAGACTGAGAGCTTGTTGATTTTGTCTCCTGGGCCCTATTGTCAAAGTAGCGAGAGACGTGCTTTTGATTGAGGGTGCTTTGAAGTGTGGACGGAAGTGTTTTCGAGTCTAAAGGGGGGTTGGTTAGTACAGAAGAGGGGGATAGGGGACAAGACTGGCAATTTAGACTACAGGTGTGCCCGGTGTTTTTGGGAAAGACGCCAGCTTCAAACACCACACTCCTCCTCCTCCTACTCGCAGGATGAAAGAAGAGTCTCTCTAACTGTACTTCAGAGACGAGACACAACAAACCAAGAAAGAAAAGGGAGAGAACTTTCTAGACACATTGTGTTTTTTGATCAAGGTGCTCCTCTTGCTAACCACAACAGGTTGAGAGGAGGAAGTCCCCCGCACAAGCCAGTTTGGCTGCAATCCACGCTAACGTACCCCACCAGAACACATAGACATGCATACATATGGATTCACATTTCCACACATGTAAACACACAATATGTACAAAAGATATACAAACATATCGGATGTAAACGCACTGGCGGCAGGCTAACAGGCAGGCAGACACACACACACACACACACACACACACACACACACACACACACACACACACACATTCACACTCAAAATACAAACCCAGACAGCATGGAGAACAACAAAGATCAGAGAACAAAGAACCAGATTTATGGATTAATACACAAAGACAACACATTCTCACATACACACACACACAGTCTCACACAGTCTCACACACTCTCACACACACATCATAAACCCAGGTTGTTAGGGTGTGGACAAGGCAATACCAGTCAGCTAATCCAGTCTCAAGGGGAAACAAACACAACTATCATTGTTTACGTCAGTTTGTCTAGAATTCCCTCTGTGACATCAGTCCTCCCAAGAGCGTATCTGGTGAGCTCTGTGGAAAAAACTCCTACTTGAAAACGTCTATGGTGGCATTGTGAGGAAACCTCCCAAGGGGGATTATTATGGAAGCCTGCCAAGAGCCCTCTAGTCCATAAGAATCCCCATCAGGCTGATAGTGTTGAACTGTCCCTGCTAGAGGATGATGCCTTGAAACGTGTTACTGGAGTAGGTGCCTTGTCAGATCAGTTCAGATGAAGGACAGGAGACGAGGAGGGGAAGCCACTTCAGACTATCGACCACCCCAAGAGTCCCAGTCTCAGCATGTGTTTCTCCTTCCATATCAAACCCATGTATGTTACTCAACCCAGTGAAAATGGCTGTAATCTTACTTAATGCAGGGCCATTAGTCAGCAATAATGCAGCTATGGTTTCACAACTACAGCGTGAGTCACTCCAAATAAGACAATCGAAAGCAAAGGATTCACATGTAAGGTTCTGCTTTCAAGCATAGAGACGCGCACACAAACAAACACACGTACGTAGACAAACACACACCCACACACACATACACAGGAGTGAGAAGTCAAATCATTAGTGGGATCGCTCCCCATCCCCGTCAACCAACAGAGAATGTGTTCTCAGTCAACTTACCTGGTACAATAAGGGTTAAATAAATTAACATACCCACACACACAGATTCGCATACACACACACACACACACACACACACACACACACAAGACAGATTGATTCAACAGATGAATCAGTATCAGTCGAGTTGCACCAGTCAATCTACTGTATCTCTATAAAGACTATGTGGAGAGGTAAACAGCCTCCTCCCAACCCCTCACTATGAATGAAGTCTTCTGAGGACCACTAAACAACTGAGGACACATAAACATCTCAACACAGCACAGATCAAAGACACTCCCACTATGCAACAGTTGCTTGGATCCTGAGCAACAGCTACAAAATGGCTGTGTGTATGTGTGTGGTGGAGTGAGCGCGTGTGGGGTGGTGTAGCTGAGGTGAAGGGTACGAAGTGTACTTTTTTGACCAAGACAACGTATTGAGTTAATGGTTGTAGTAGTAGTGTATGCTTTCTGTACCTTTGATGTTGCTGCAGACTGGTGGAGCCAGAGGGACAAGGACTGAGAGAAAGGAGGGACTAGAAATCAGGGAGGAGGAACCTGGAAGAGAGGAGAACGATAGAAAGACGGAGAGCTAGACGAAAGAGTTTGGTCAATAACCTTATAAAGATGCTGTCGTGGATCACGTGATGATGACTTGAATTAGCTAGGCCCACACAGTCAGACGAACCACAAAAAACAACAGTTAACACGTCCACACATGTTCACATTCACAAAGTATTCACCTACACATGAGGAACATTGAGAGGGTGTGATGAAACAAGTAGTTTCAAAATGACCGGTGTTCATTTCAGCAGAAGGAACGGATTGACAAGAAATGGCTCAAGTCAGTAAAGCAGGGTCTACCAGAGACTTGCTTGGTTTCCAAACTGAATGTTCGCTGTGTTCCGCCATTCTTTCACTGTATCCAAACTGAATGTTCGCTGTGTTCCGCCATTCTTTCACTGTATCCAAACTGAATGTTCGCTGTGTTCCGCCATTCTTTCACTGTATCCAAACTGAATGTTCGCTGTGTTCCGCCATTCTTTAACTGTATCCAAACTGAATGTTCGCTGTGTTCCGCCATTCTTTCACTGTATCCAAACTGAATGTTCGCTGTGTTCCGCCATTCTTTCACTGTATCCAAACTGAATGTTTGCTGTGTTCCGCCATTCTTTCACTGTATCCAAACTGAATGTTCGCTGTG
Organism: Salvelinus namaycush; assembly: GCF_016432855.1. Classification (NCBI taxonomy): domain Eukaryota; kingdom Metazoa; phylum Chordata; class Actinopteri; order Salmoniformes; family Salmonidae; genus Salvelinus; species Salvelinus namaycush. The sequence goes on from NC_052343.1 coordinate 13,963,598, forward strand.
TTCCGCCATTCTTTCACTGTATCCAAACTGAATGTTCGCTGTGTTCCGCCATTCTTTCACTGTATCCAAACTGAATGTTCGCTGTGTTCCGCCATTCTTTCACTGTATCCAAACTGAATGTTCGCTGTGTTCCGCCATTCTTTCACTGTATCCAAACTGAAATCACACTCTGCTAATAGTTAAATGGACATGGGTGTGGTTAGGGTAGGGGTAGTTTTAATACCTGCTACCATGCCCCCCGGGTGCCTGGTGTGAATTGTATCGGTGTTCTTGTGCATGTAGTCTGGTCTTAGCGTTAGTGGCCCTCGCCGTCTGCATCACCTGACTGTGTCTCAGCACCATGATGCCACAGTGAGTCACAGCCCAGCTGGAGACAGACCCAGTCAGTGGAACTAAGGGACTTTCCATCTATCTTCTAATAACCCACGCTTCTTCTGTCCTCCTCTCCCACTCACCTTCTCTCCCTCTCTCCTCTCCCACTTCCTCCTCTCCCACTCACCTTCTCTCCCTCTCCCCTCTCCCACTTCCTCCTCTCCCACTAGCCTTCTCTCCCTCTCTCCTTTACCACTCTCCTCTCCAAATTGCCTTCTATCCCTCTCTCCTCTCTCTCTCTCCTTCTTTACCTCTCTCCTCCTCTCCCTCTTGCCTTCTCTCCCTCTCTCCTTCTCTCCCTCTCTCCTCATCTCCCTCTCTCCTTCTCTCCCTCTCTCCTCATCTCCCTCTCTCCTTCTTTCCCTCTCTTTCTCTCCCTCTCTCCTCCTCTCCCTCTCTCCTCTCCCTCTCGCTTTCTCTCCCTCTCCCTATCTCTCCTCCTCTCCCTCTCACTTTCTCTCCCTCTCTCCTCCTCTCCCTCTCTCCTTCTCACCCTCTCTCCTCCTCTCCCTCTCTCCTTCTAACCCTCTCTCCTCAACCACCTACACCAACACCATTTGCCATAGTCAGCTTTATACATGGGCACTGATCTATTACGACTTCAAGGATGGATGAAAAACATATTGTGGAAACTCATTCAGTCGTTTTATTGCCCAGTGATCATAAAGGAACAGAGATCAGAATATGAAGCCATTGAAGAGAATTGGAACACAGCCCCTGTCCATTCATTAATAAGAAACGTATGTAAACCATCATCCGGAAACTGAGCACCGTGATTAGAATCAAGTGCAGGTGGCATTCCTGGAACTGATGCTAGTGTTTCTAGTTAGAGCCAAAATGGCAGCAATCCAAAGACACAAGCCTGATCAGTTTCCCCCCTAATGTCTGGCACAGCCTAACCCAGGAGCTGGGAGAGTGAGTGTGTTTGCCAACCCAAGGTAGAAACGGTAGCACAACGACATAGCCCAATGCCTCAGCACGTGAGTAGGCTATTAAATCAATAAATGGTGACAGTGTGCAAATTCTGTGTGAGTGTGACTGTGTGTGTGTGTGTGTGTGTGTGTGTGTGTGTGTGTGTGTGTGTGTGTGTGTGTGTGTGTGTGTGTGTGTGTGTGTGTGTGTGTGTGTGTGTGTGTGTGTGTGTGTGTGTGTGTGTCTACACACTGCTGTGGGTGGAGATGAGAGAGCTCCGACAGCGCATTCTCTGTTTCCCACATCACTAAAGGCAGTGAGTGTGTGGTTTCTGCAGTTACCAACTGCCTTTTAATCAGCTGTGTTTAACCTCATCTGTGTGTCGCCCTCTCTAGCATTACACACCAAGTGACTTAGATATGCCGTATGTTGTCCCCTTGGAGCCTTTATGTATGTATATATCTATGACTTCATTATCTATGAACCATTGGATATTTGTCCTCAAATCAACCTCAATTAACCCTCTGTAATTGGGGTTATTTCCTGTGGTAATTCCCATACTGTTTTGATAGAATATACTCTGCTTCCCATAAGTATGTGGATTATGTGGAATTTTTGGGCTCATTGTATAGTAGAAGCTTGAATTCATGTTTGGTGCCTGCAAGGTACAGTCTGAAAGGGATTCATAAGTTATTGTTATAAATACTAGTATGTGCCTCCAAGTCTGTCTGTCTGTCTGTCTGGGTGGTCTGGCCTCCTCTCTACTCTCCAGTGGTGTAAGGGTGTTCTGGGGGTAGTTACAGGACTTCCTTCTCCCCCAGCTTCCTCTCTGGTTCCTGCCTAGAAAGGCTATAAAGCACCCACACACCAGGCACATGAGACAGGAGCATTTCTCCCTCTGTTTGGGGTTTACCACCAAACCCTCACCCACTATCCCCCTCTCCCCCCACTTTGTGCCCCCCGCAAGCCCCGTGTGTATACACAGCGGTCACACACAGGCGGTACAAGGAGATACTCACACACACATAGACACAGGCAGACTGAGCTCCTTGTCAAAGTGTCGTTTCCCCTGCTCTTCCTTTCCCTGATCTGGCACCCATTTTGGCATCAATAGAATGAGTTTAAGGGGGCTTTTCCCTCAGATCTGGCAACCACAGCCCAGAGCACCCCGAAGGAAGGAAGCAGGGGATTGTTGGAGAGATGGGATGATTGGCAGGGTTAGCTAGACTACTTTCTAAATCAGTTACCTGTCCAAAATTGTAATCTTTAACGTAACTTTTGGATTGCCCAAACTCAGTAATCTGATCACGTTCAGTTATTTTTGGATTACTTTCCCCTTCAGAAACATTAGAAAAAGACAAGAAGGATCCATCAAATGTATTTGGTGTGTCATCATAGTGGTTTCTGACTTTAGGTCAGACTTGCTCAGATGGAATACATTTTAATTTGCACCTTTTTTCAATGCAGAGTTTAATGTCACTGAGAAAACAGAAAGTTGTAATAATGTATTGTTTTCGGATCCTTTCTGAATTTAAAAGTAATCCAAGAAGTAATCATCTAGTTTTTCAAAAGTATATGTAATCTGATTACAATATTATTCCTGGTAATGCAACTCATTACAGTTCGTTTTTTTGTAATCAGATTATGTGTAACTGATGATTGGCATGCCTGTGTCTGAGGTTTAGGGGTCTGCAGTGTTTCCCTTAGATTTTGGCTAAAGAGAGCCACTAAAGGCCCTCAAAGCAACATCCCATAGGCCCCTCAAATTCAAATCTGGACCTTGAAGCCAGTTCCACTGCTTTTTTGAATTCTTCCCCTCTTAACAGGGACTGATTTAGACCTGGGACACCAGGTGGGTATGGAACACATGGGGATGTGCAAAACGTACTCCTCAGTCTGAAGTGTCCCCACTTGCGCCAGCGAATAGCTAGCTTTTTTGCGTGGTGCAGACTGGTAAGACGCTTCAGGAGGGCGGTGTCGTAGCAAGGGAGATGTCCTGGGTTCGAGCCTGGGTCTGAACCGAATCAGGAGGAAGTGGTACTCGCTAAGCAAGCAGTGTGACGTCCTTTACAGGTGCAATTACTAATTAGGTAGAACAGAAAAGCAGCAGTACTCCGGACCTTGTAGGGTAAGAGTTGAATACTCTGCAATAGGCCTAGGCTAACAACAACCAAACTTTCCATGGAAATCAATCAATACTCAACAAAAATTGGTAACCCATGTCGAAAGAATGATATGAGAAACATTGAAGGTGATGTTTCCCATAGCCTAACATGTTACGCCAATTAAGTGTCCTTGTGCACAAAGCCGTAGTTTATTATTAGTTTAAATGACTCAAGTTCAGTGAGCACACACACATATGTAATCTGATTGTGGTGATTATTTCTCAATCCCTGGCCATAAAGACGAGTGGTGCGAGCTGCCTACGTTCCCCAAATATCCTCTCATGGATTAGCCAATGTTTCTATGAAGCACCACAATGAGTCATAGGCATTAGTTTAGCAATTAGCACTTAGCTTAATCTGCAATCCTAATGATTCTTCACTGTTCTTAAAGGGGACATGCATGTTTACTCATACATAAGTATCACATCTCCCTCTATAAAACAGAGAAATATAGACTAATATACTATGGGGGAAAAAGACAAAGACCAGACAATGACTAGAAGGATTTCTGCTTTTGCGGCCTCTGAGATTGGAGAGTGTGAGAGAGAAAAACACAACCCTGGTTATTTCAAGAGACTGTGATGTCAATAAAATCTACATAGTTCCCTCTTTTTCTCACACAAAAGTGCACTCTGACCTATTTCCTGTCTCACAGGAAGTCAAGGGTGTGTAGTAGCGACTGTTCGCAGGCCTTAACAGTGCAAGGGACGGTGGCAAGGTTTGTGTGTTTGTGTGTGTGTGTGTGAGTGTGTGTTTTAACATAAAGGTGGTCATTTATCTACAAGCTCGCACAGTCTCAAGTCAGAATTAAACATTCATCCATGTTTCCCAAACGTCATGTTTGTTTCTTAATCCAGGAATCTATCTATATTTTTGGGGAGATTGAATAATTGTATATATTTTTTCACTAGTTCTTTCTTTCTGCTTTACTAAATCATTCCTCCTCTTGAATGTTTCTCACTGTAAATGTTTTTGGTTGAGTACATGAATCTGTTTGTATGTTTACAATATAAACACACACAGGACAACACACCCAACAACACACTCAACAACACTCACATGTTTGAGAAGCAACGCTCCCATAGTGAAAGGGCTCAGTCAGCACTAGAGCCACACACAGCCATTCTGGCTTCCTCAACTGCAGGCTACAGTCTCAGTCAGTTTCCTCTGTGCCGAGTGGTCTGGGCAAGAACATTCACTTTCACACACTTTCACTTCACTTTACTTCATACACACGTGCCCAACGAGGCTCTGCGTTCGCATGGGCAAGTGTGTATGGGTGATTGAAAGTGTGTGTGGTGCGTGTGTGTGTGTGGTGTGTGTGTGTGTCTGTGTGGTGTGTGTGCGTGTGTGCGTGCGCGCGTGCATCCATGAGTGTGGGCGGGTTTGGTTAGTTACTTTGAGTGAAAACATAGAGATTTTGTAACAGAGGAAGTGATAAAATGATTTGGAAATATGGGAAAGTGATAAAATGATTTGGAATCATGGGAAAGTGTTGGATTGCAATACTTGACATAGAGAAAGTGGTAGAGAGAGTACTGAGGGTACTGTGTAGCAAGTGTGTATTCTGAACATGGTGTGAAATCCAACACATGCTGTGTAACAGTTTTAGCACACAATAAATGCAGGTAGGTCACACACGATACATGTCAGTATTCAACTTCCATCCATGTTTGAAGATGACGGGAGAGTACATGGAAACCGGCCACTAGGAACAACAGTGAGCACTGTTACCTTCAAATAGGTTTCAGTAGTGAATGGGGATGGTGGATGGGTGTAAGCATCTACCTCTGACCTCTGGTTGCATGTTTTTTTTATCTTTGCATTTTTCTTCCTCTCTCTCTTTCTTCCTCTCCATCTTTGTCACTTAGTACCACACAGTTCTGGTATGAGCAAGGTAGTCAATTGTTCCTTCGTTGTAGACCGCACAGATTTTCACACATTTATTTATACCCTTTGTCTGAGTTAGTCACTTTCAGAAAAACTGCACGTTGGCATTTGTTGCGCCTTCAAAGGCTATTTTTACGAGGCATAACTATTTATAACCATTTCATGTATTTATAACCATTTTCACACACACACACACACAAACAAACATGCACACACTGCACTTGCTATAAAACACACACAGAAGAGTTTGATAAACACTTTAATAATGTTTATATATATCGCATTACTCATCTCATATGTATATACTGTATTCTATTATATTCTACTGTATTTTAGTCTATGCCGCTCTGACATTGCTCATCTATATATTTATATATTCTTAATTCATCATTCCCTTAGATTGGTGTATATTGGGTATATGTTGTGAAATTGTTAGATATTACTTGTTAGATATTACTGCACTGTCAGACCTAGAAACATAAGCATTTGGCTACACCCGCAATAACATCTGCTAAACATGTGTATGGGACCAATAAAATTAGATTTTATTTTATTTTATTTTGATTTGATACATGATTGTTCATAAAATCACCTTACACACATAGGCAACGAAGACACACAACTCGTCAATTGAGATTGTTTGTTACTGGCCATATCCAATACCCCATAATGTCAAAGTGTAATTATGTTTTTCGAAATGTTTACAAATTATTTCAAAAGGAAAAGCTGAAATGTTTTGAGTCAATAAGTATCCAGGTACTTTGTTATGGCCTAAATAAGTTCAGGAGTAAACGTTTGCTTAACAAGTCACTATGTTGCATGGACTCACTCTGTGTGCAATAATAGTGTTTAACATGATATTTCAATGACTTTCTCATCTTTGTACCCCACACATACAGATAATTGTAAGGTCCCTCAGTCGGGCAGTGAATTTCAAACACAGATTCAACAGCAAAGACCATCAAGGTTTTCCAATGCCTCGCCAAGAGTGGGTGGGTGGTGTATCAATACACCCAGTCACTACAAAGAGACAGGCGTCCTTCCTAACTCAGTTGCTGGAGAGGAAGGAAACCACTCAGGGATTTCACCATGAGGCCAATGGTGACTTTAAAACAGTTACAGAGTTTAAAGGCTGTGATAGGAGAAAACAGAATGAAAAGAAGGAAGCCTGTTCAGAATCAAAATACTTCAAAACATGCATCCTGTTTGCAACAAGGCACTAAAGTAATGAATTAAAAAAATTGGCAAAGCAGTTAACTTTTTGTCCTGAATACAAAGTGTTATATTTGGGGCAAATCCAATGCAAAACATTACTGAGTACTACTCTTCATATATTCAAGCATTGTGGTGGCTGCATCATGTTATGTGTATACTTGTAATTGTTAAGGACTGGGGAGTATTTCAGGATAAAAAAAATTATGGAATGTAACTAAGCATAGGCAGAATTCTAGAGGAAAACCTGGTTCCGTCTGCTTTCCACCAGACACTGGGAGATTAAGGATTATCCCCTTTTTCAATTTCCGCCTAAAATTACATACCCAAATCTAACTGCCTGTAGCTCAGGCCCTGAAGCAAGGATATGCATATTCTTGGTACCATTTGAAAGGAAACACTTTGAAGTTCATGGAAATGTAAAATGAATGTAGTAGAATATAACACAATAGATCTGGTAAAAGATAATACAAAGAAAAAAACAACCAGAATGCATAAAAAAGGCCAGAATGTATTATTCCAGCCCAGCTGCAATTTAGATTTTGGCCACTAGATGGCATCAGTGTATGTGCAAAGTTTTAAACTGATCCAATGAACCATTGCATTTCTGTTCAAACCGTTGTATCAAGACTGCCCAAATGTGCCTAATTTGTTTATGAATAACTTTTCATGTTCAAAATTGTGCACTCGCCTCAAACAATAGCATGGTATTCTTTCACTGTAATAGCTACTGTAAATTGGACAGTGCAGTTAGATTAACAAGAATTTAAGCTTCCTCCCAATATCAGATATGTTTATGTTGTTACTTACAACCTCATGCTAATCACATTAACCTTCATTAGCTCAACCGTCCTGTGGAAGGGACACCGATCCCGAAGAAGTTTTAATTCAACTTTCAGCAGGACAATAACTTAAAACACAAGGCCAAATCTACACTGAAGTTGCTTAACAAGAAGACGGTGAATGTTCCTGAGTGTCCGAGTCTATTGCTATGGCAACTCAGGATGTTGAATACCTATCAAATCAAGATATATTTGTTTTATTTGTGTTATTTTTTTACAAATATTAAACATGTTCTCCCACTTTGACATTCAAGTATTTTGTTTAGATCGTTGATAAAAAATGACAATTAAATCCATTTAAATGAATCCCACTTTGACACAAGAAAATGTAGAAAAAGTTAAGGGGTGTGAATACTTCCTGAAGGCAGTATGCATCTACTCACATAAGCCCTAACATAGAGACATACATTGATCATGTAAACACAAGTGGCCATGCACTGCAGGAGACAATAGGAGTTAAGAGTGTGTGTGTGTGTGTGTGTGTGTGTGTGTGTGTGTGTGTGTGTGTGTGTGTGTGTGTGTGTGTGTGTGTGTGTGTGTGTGTGTGTGTGTGTGTGTGTGTGTGTGTGTGTGTGTGTGTGAGGACAGCAGAGCTGATTAGACCAGGATGCAGTCAGCCAGACTAATTGGCTGTGGCAACGAGGTCTAAACCCCTCTCAAGGAAAAGGAGACCATGTGCTTGGCTTAGTTAGGAGAGGGCGGCGTGTGTGTGTGTGTGTGTGTGTGTGTGTGTGTGTGTGTGTGTGTGTGTGTGTGTGTGTGTGTGTGTGTGTGTGTGTGTGTGTGTGTGTGTGTGTGTGTGTGTGTGTATATGTGTATGTGTATGTGTGTGTGTGTGTGTGTGTGACAAGACAGGGGGACAGGGTGTTATGGGGGTCCCATCTGTTGTGGTTCATGTTGTGCGGTGCAGAGGAGAGACAGAAACCTGAAAAGGAAGGTTTGGTGGAAGTTAACCCCTCTTTCCACTGGCACACTTCAACAATCATTCTCTCATGTCATCGTACCACCTCATCGTCCTCCTAAAAGACATGCCATTCACTATATCACCCTTTCAATCCCTGATCCACACTCTCACAATATTTTCAGTAGGACACCAAGGACAAGGGTGTCAATGTCATTGAGCTGACGGGCCCATTTCTGTAAGGATCTCTGCACATTTAAACCATAACGGCACATACTACACATGAAGCAAACATCTTGCTGTCATTTCATTTTCCAATGTGACATCTGTTGACCAGACCAGAAATAGACCAACAGGTCCAAACACTGTGACTAATAAAACACATTCTGCATTTTATATCTGTGAATAAGGTCAAGTTGGAAACCACCTTTCCCATTGACGTCTGAAGGACACACTTGTTCAAAATGTGATTATTCATCGTACCGTTTGGTATCACACACACACGCAGACAGAAGAGGTGATTTGGTGCGAAACATACTTGCGGCTTGGTGAGAAATGAGGTTGAGAAATCACTGAAGGTTTTGGACGTGGACGCGGTCAATCAGCTGTTTCTCAACGTGTGAGTGTGTGTGTCAGTGTGTGTGTCAGTGTGTGTGTGCTTGTGTTTGCGACCGCATGGAGGGAACTGAAAGTATGGGAGCAAGCTTTTGACCAAACCTGAGACGTGTTTGAGACTTTATATCACTGTCAAAAGCAGCAGGAGAGAATGGGAGAAAATCTGATCAAGATTATTGACCTTAGACTCTTGTACACGACACACACGCACACACACATGCTCAGAGTGAGAGCCGCATACATAGAAAACACACACGTACACATCTTCCAGTAAACGGGTCATCCACACACACACTCTAGGTACAAATTACAAACACATGCACAGGAAATCCAGACAATGTTGTAACATATGTCCATTGAGTTATGAGAAACAGTATTTCTGTCATTTGACATTTCTAATGTATCTGAATGTTTATGCAGCGTGTTTATCCAATCAGAGGTGTGTACAGTATGTGTGTTTAAGTTTCAGTATGTGTACGCATGTCAGAGTGCGTGTTTAGATGTCATGCCACATGTACTGTGGTGCTAAATGCTCCTAATGATTCTATAGATTTAGTTACTGTTTTAGTCATATTTAGTAAAAATGCTAGATTTTATTTTCAGATGACTACAAAGTAATAGTGAATACAAAAATACTTACAATTCGAGACAAACATTGAATAAATAGATGAGGGGGGCTCTATGATTCCTTTCCAAATAAACCTACTGTGTGTGTGTGTGCGTGCGTGCGTTCATGCGCCTGTTTTTGCATGTGTGTGTGAGTGAGTGACTGTCAGTGAGTGTCCCATTGAGAAATATCCATGGAACTAAAGTAATCTATAGAATTACACCAGAATTTCCCTTTATGGGTGGGTGAGGCCTAATGAAGTCCTGAGTCATAATGACAGTGAGAGAGTATAGATGAAAGCTCCTGCTGAGTCCCTAGTCCCTACACGGTATGGCACACTGGACCAGGCTGGACAGTGTGGGCAATGTAGGACAACAGGCTGTATCACAACCGTCCGTGATTGGGAGTCTCAAAGGGCGGCGCACAATTGGCCCAGTGTCGTCCGGGTTTGGCCGGGGTAGGCCGTCATTGTAAATAAGAATTTGTTCTTAACTGACTTGCCAAGTTAAATAAATAAATAAAAAATAAGATATTTTAAGACCACCTATTTACAGTGCCAAAAGAAAGTCTACATCCCCCTTCAATTTCTTTACATTTTATGTTTGTGTTACAAAGTTGGATTATATTGGATTTAATTGTAATTTCTTTGGTCAATGATCTACACAAAATACTCTAATGTCAAAGTAGAATTTTTCTTCCAACATTTTTTAAGATTCATGACAAATAAAACACTAATACACCTTGATTAGATAAGTATTCATCCCAGAGTATCAGGAATCAAGGTAAAACCCAAGTGCAGACTGTGTGAAGTAACAATATTTATTGTAACCACAAGGGCAGGCAAACGACAGGTCAAGGCAGGTAGGGGTCGATAGTCCAGAGCAGGGGCCAAGGCATTAGACGGCAGGCAGGCTCAGGTCGAGTGGTCAGGGGAGAGGGTACAGGGTCAGGACAGGCAAGGGTCAAAAACCAGGTGGATGAGAAAAGAGAGACTGGGGGAAAAGCAGGCACTGACACAAAAACGCTGGAAGGCTTGACCAAACAAGACAAACTGGCAACAGACAGACAGAAAACACAGGAATAAATACACAGGGGATAATGGGGAAGATGGGCGACACCTGGAGGGGGGTGGAGACAAGCACAAGGACAGGTGAAACAGATCAGGGCGTGACACAGAGTCAATACATGTTAGAATCACCTTTGGCAGTGATTACCAGCTGTGAGTCTTCTTGGGTAAGTCTCATAAGAGCTTTGCGTGCAATATTTGCCCATTATTCTTTTCAAAATTCTTCAAGCTCTGTCAAGGTGTTGGGGTGCTGGTTAACAAATCCTATAGGATTAGTGATTTTTCCAATAGAATCCTATAGGAATCTCACAATCCTATAGGCATTAAAAACTGTAACATCCTATGTTTCACCGAGACGTGGCTGAACAAAGAAACTGACAAAATAGAGCTGGCGGGATTTTCCATGCACCGGCAGAACAGAGATGCTACCTCTGGTTAGACGAGGGGTGGGGGTGTGTGTCTTTTTGTCAATAACAGCTGGTGCGCGATGTCTAATATTAAAGAAGTCTCGAGGTATTGCTCGCCTGAGGTAGAGTACCTTATGATAAGTTGTCGACCACACTATCTACCAAGAGAGTTCTTATCTGTATTTTCGTAGTCGTCTATTAACCACCACAAAGTGAAGCTGGCACTAAGACTGCTCTCAACCATCTCTATAAGGCCATAAGCAAAGAAGAAAATGCTCACCCAGAAGCGGCGTTCCTAGTGGCCGGGGACTTTAATGCAGGCAAACTTAAATCAGTTTTACCACATTTTTACCAGCATGTCACATGTGCAACCAGGGGGGAAAAAATCCTAGACCACCTTTTGCTAGCACAGACTGGAATATGTTCCGGGACTCATCCAATGGCATTGAGGAATACACCACCTAAGTCATTGGCTTCATCAATAAGTGCATTGACGACGTCATCCCCACAGTGACTGTATGTACATATCCCTCTAGAAGCCATGGATTACAGGCAACATCCGCATCGAGCTAAATGCTAGAGCTGCCGCTTTCAAGGAGCGGGACACTAATCCGGATGCTTATAAGAAATCCCGCTATGCCCTCAGACGAACCATCAAACAAGCAAAGCGTCAATACGGGATTAAGATTGAATCCTACTACACCGTCTCTGACGCTCGTCGGATGTGGCAGGGCTTGAAAACTATTACAGACTACAAAGGAAAACCCAGACACGAGCTGCCTGGTGATGCGAGCCTACCAGACGAGCTAAATGCCTTTTATGCTCGCTTCGAGGCAAGCAACACTGAAGCATGCACGAGAGCACAAGCTGTTCTGGATGGCTGTGTGATAACACTCTCGGTAACCGATGTGAACAAAATGTGAACAAAACCTTTAAACCTTCCCTGTGCCCAAGGAAGCGAAGGTAACCTGCCTAAATGATTACAACCCCGTGGCACTCACGTCGGTAGCCATGAAGTGCTTTGAAAGGCTGGTCATGACTCACATCAACAGCATCCTCCCGGACACCCTAGACCCACTCCAATTCACATACTGCCCCAACAGATCCACAGATGACGGAATCTAAATCGCACTCCACACCGCCCTTTCTCACCTGGACAATAGGAACACCTATGTGAGAATCCTGTTCATCGACTACAGCTCAGCGTTCAACACCATAGTGCACATGACGCTCATCACTAAGCTAAGGACTCTGGGACTAAACACCTCCCTCTGCAGCTGGATCCTGGACTTCCTGACGGACCGCTCCTAGATGGTAAGAGTAGGCAATAATACGTCTGCCATGCTGATCCTTAACACTGGGGCCCCTCAGGGGTGTGTACTTAGTCCCCTCCTGTATTCCCTGTTCACCCACGACTGCGTGGCCAAACACGACTCCAACACCATCATTAAGTTTGCTGATGACACAACAGTGTTGATCACCGTCAACGATGAGACGGCCTATAGGGAAAAGGTGTCAGAGGCGGTGTCAGAGGAAAGCCCATAAAATTGTCAGAGACTCCAGTCACCCAAGTTATAGACTGTTTTCTCTGCTACCACATGGCAAGTGGTACCGGAGCGCCAATTCTAGGACCAAAAGGCTCCTCAACAATTTCTACCCCGAAGCCATTAGACTGCTGAACAATTCATAAAAATCGCCACCGGACAATTTACAATGATACCCCCCCCCCCTCTTGTACACTGCTATACTCGCTGTTTGTTTGTTACCTATGCATAGTCACTTCGCCCCTACCTACATGTACAGATTACCTCAAGTAGCCTGTACCCCTGCACACTGACAACGTATCGGTGCTCCCTGTGTATATAGCCTCGTTATTGTTATTCTTATTGTGTTACTTTTTGTTATTACTTTTTATTTTAGCCTACTTGGTAAATATTTTCTTCTTGAACTGCACTGTCGGTTAAGGGCTTGTAAGTAAGCATTTCACGGTAAAGTCTACACTTGTTGTATTCGGGACTTGTGGCAAATAAAGTTTGATATGATTTTGTGTCACCTCCATCACAATCCTATTGGACTACTTTATTCCTATTGGAAATAAAAAGTAATGAATCAAATGTATTTATATAGCCCTTCTTACATCAGCTGATGTCACAAAGTGCTGTACAGAAACCCAGCCTAAAACCCCAAACAGCAAGCAATGCAGGTGTAGAAGCACGGTGGCTAGGAAAAACTCCCTAGAAAGGCCAGAACCTAGGAAGAAACCTAGAGAGGAACCAGGCTATGAGGGGTGGCCAGTCCTCTTCTGGCTGTGCCGGGTGAAGATTATAACAGAACATGGCCAAGATGTTCAAATGTTCATAGATGACCAGCAGGGTCAAATAATAATAATCACAGTGGTTGTTGAGGGTGCAACAGGTCAGCACCTCAGGAGTAAATGTCAGTTGGCTTTTCATAGCCGATCATTCAGAGTATCTCTACCGCTCCTGCTGTCTCTAGAGAGTTGAAAACAGCAGGTCTGGGACAGGTAGCACGTCCGGTGAACAGGTCAGGGTTCCATAGCCGCAGGCACAACAGTTGAAACTGGAGCAGCAGCACGGCCAGGTGGACTGGGGACAGCAAGGAGTCATCAGGCCAGGTAGTCCTGAGGCATGGTCCTAGGGCTCAGGTCCTCCGAGAGAAAGAGAGAAAGAAAGAGAATTAGAGAGAGCATACTTAAATTCACACACAGAAAAGACAGGAGAAATACTCCAGATATAACAGACTGACCCTAGCCCCCCGACACAAACTCCTGCAGCATAAATACTGGAGGCTGAGACAGGAGGGGTAGGGAGACACTGTGGCCCCGTCCGACGATACCCCTGGACAGGGCCGAACAGGCAGGATATAATCCCACCCACTTTGCCAAAGCACAGCCCCCACACCACTAGAGGGATATCTTCAACCACCAACGTTCTATCCTGAGACAAGGCCGAGTATAGCCCACAATGATCTCACATGGATAGGCAGACCATTCCATAAAAATGGAGCTCTATAGGAGAAAGCCTCCAGCTGTTTGCTTAGAAATTCTAGGGGCAGTAAGGAGGCCTGTGTCTTGTGACCGTAGCGTACGTGTAGGTATTTACGGCAGGACCAAATCAGAAAGATAGGTTAGAGCAAGCCCCTGTAATGCTTTGTAGGTTAGCAGTAATACCTTGAAATCAGACAATACCTTGAAATCAGACATATTACTGGAGTAATATGATCACATTTTTTGTTTATAGTCAAGATTCTAGCAGCTGTGTTTAGCACTAACTGAAGATTATTTATTGCTTTATCCGGGTAGCCGGAAAGTAGAGCATTTCAGTAGTCTAACCTAGAAGTGACAAAAGCATGGATCATTTTTGGAACGAAAGTTTCTGATTTTTGCAATATTACGTAGATGGAAAAAAGCTGTCCTTGAAACAGTCTTGATATGTTCGTCAAAAGAGAGATCAGGGTCCAGAGTAACGCTGAGGTCCTTCACAGTTTTATTTGAGATGACTGTACAACCATCAAGATTAATTGTCAGATTCAACGGAAGATCTCTTTGTTTCTTGGGACCTGGAATAAGCATCTGTTTTGTTGAGTTTAAAAGTAGAACATTTGCCGCCATCCACTTCCTTATGTCTGAAACACAGGCTTCCAGGGAGGGCAATTTTTGGGGCTTCACCATGTGTCATCCGCATAGCAGTGAAAGTTAACATTATGTTTCTGAATGACATCCCCAAGAGGTAAAATATATAGTGAAACCAATAGTGGTCCTAAAACGGAGCCTTGAGGAACACCGAAATGTACAGTTGATTTGTTAGAGGACAAACCATCCACAGAGACAAATTGATATCTTTCCAACAGATAAGATCTAAACCAGGCCAGAACTTGTCCGTGTAGACCAATTTGGGTTTCCAATCTCTCCAAAAGAATGTGGTGATTGATGGTATCAAAAGCAGCACTAAGGTCTAGGAGGACGAGGACAGATGCAGATCCTCGGTCTGACCCCATTAAAAGGTAATTTACCTTCACAAGTGCAGTCTCAGTGCAATGATGGGGTCGAAAACCAGACTGAAGCGTTTCGTATACATTGTTTGTCTTCAGGAAGGCAGTGAGTTGCTGCGCAACAGATCTTTCAAAAAATGTTGAGAGGAATGGGAGATTCGATATAGGCCGATAGTTTTTGATATTTTCTGGGTCAAGGTTTGGCTTTTTCAAGAGAAGCTTTATCACTGCCACTTTTAGTGAGGTTGGTACACATCCGGTGGATAGAGAGCCATTTATTATGTTCAACATAGGAGGGCCAAGCACAGGAAGCAGCTCTTTCAGTAGTTTAGCTGGAATAGGGTCCAGTATGCAGCTTGAAGGATTAGAGGCCATGATTATTTTCATCATTGTGTCAAGCAATATAGTACTAAAATACTTGAGTGTCTCCCTAGGTCCTGGCAGAGTTGTGCAGACTCAGGACAACTGAGCTTTGGAGGAATACGCAGATTTAGAGAGGAGTTCCGTAATTTGCTTTCTAATGATCATGATCTTTTCCTCAAAGAAGTTCATGAATTTATCACTGCTGAAGTGAAAGCCATACTCTCTTGGGGAATGCTGATTTTTAGTTAGCTTTGTGACAGTATCAAAGATCTTTTGGATAGTTCTTATTTTCCTCAATTAAGTTGGAAAAATAGGATGATTGAGCAGCAGTGTGGGATCTTCAATACTGCACGGTACTGTCTATCCAAGGTTTGGTTTTTAGGGGTGCGACTGCATCTAGGGTATTGCGCAAGGTTAAATTGAGTTCCTCAGTTAGGTGGTTAACTGATTTTTGTACTCTGACGTCCTTGGGTAGGCGGAGGGAGTCTGGTAGGACATCTAGGAATCTTTGGGTTGTCCGAGAATTTATAGCACAACTTTTGATGATCCTTGGTTGGGCTCAGAGCAGATTATTTGTTGCGATTGCAAACGTAATAAAATGGTGGTCCGATAGTCCAGTAATATGAGGAAAAACATTAAGATCCACAACATTTATTCCACAGGACAAAACTAGGTCAAGAGTATGACTGTGGCAGTGAGTAGGTCTGGAGACATGTTGGACAAAACCCACTGAGTCGTTGATGGCTTCGAAAGCCTTTTGGAGTGGGTCTGTGGACTTTTCCATGTGAAAATTAAAGTCACCAAAAATGTGAATATTATCTGCCATGACTACAAGGTCCGATAGGAACTCAGTGAGGAATGCTGTATATGGCCAAGGAAGCATGTAAACAGTAGCTATAAAAAGTGTTTGAGTAGGCTGCATAGATTTCATGACTAGAAGCTCAAAAGACGAAAAAGTATTTTTAAATGTTTTTGTAAATTGAAATTTGCTATCATAAATGTTAGCAACACCTCCACCTTTGCGGGATGTGCGGGGGATATGGTCACTAGTTTAACCAGGAGGTGAGGCCTCATTTAACACAGTAAATTCATCAGGCTTAAGCCATGTTTCAGTCAGGCCAATCACATTAAGATTATGATCAGTGATTCGTTCATTGACTATAACTGGCTTTGAAGTGATGGATCTAACATTAAGTAGCCCTATTTTGAGATGTTAGGTATCACAATCTCTTTCAATAATGGCAGGAATGGAGGAGGTCTTTATTCTCGTGAGATTGCTAAGGCGAACACCGCCATGTTTAGTTTTGCCCAACCTAGGTCGAGGCACAGACACGGTCTCAATGGGGATAGCTGAGCTGACCACACTGACTGTGCTAGTGGCAGACTCCACTAAGCTGGCAGGCTAGCTAACAGCCTGCTGCCTGGCCTGCACCCTCTCTCATTGTGCAGCTAGGGGAGTTAGAGCCCTGTCTATGTTCGTAGATAAGATGAGAGCACCCCCCCAGCTGGGATGGAGTCTGTCACTCCTCAACAGTCCAGGCTTGGTCCTGTTTGTGGGTGAGTCCCAGAAAGAGGGCCCATTATCTACAAATTCTATATTTTGTGAGGGGCAGAAAACAGTTTTCAACCAGCGATTGAGTTGTGAGACTCTGCTGTAGAGCTCATCACTCCCCCTAACTGGGAGGGGGCCAGAGACAATTACTCGATGCCGACACATCTTTCTAGCTGATTTACACGCTGAAGCTATGTTGCACTTGGTGACCTCTGACTGTTTCATCCTTGCATCGTTGGTGCCGACGTGGAAAACGATATCCCTATACTCTCTACACTCGCCAGTTTTAGCTTTAGCCAGCCATCTTCAGATTATCCTTAACGTCGGCAGCCCTGCCCCCTGGTAAACAGTGTATGATCGCTGTATGATTCGTTTTAAGTCTACTACTGCGGGTAATGGAGTCGCCAATAACTAGGGTTTTCAATTTGTCAGAGCTAATGGTGGGAGGCTTCGGCGTCTCAGACCCCGTAACGGGAAGAGTAGAGACCAGAGAAGGCTCGGCCTCTGACTCCGACTCGCTGCTTAATGGGGGAACCGGTTGAAAGTTTCTGTCGGCTGAATGAGCGACACCGGTTGAGCATTCCTACAGCATTTCCCTCCAGAAGCCATGAGAAAGTTGTCCGGCTGCGGGGACCGTGCGAGGGGATTTATACTACTATCTGTACTTATTGGTGGCACAGACGCTGTTTCATCCTTTCCTACACTTAAATTACCCTTGCCTAACGATTGCGTCTGAAGCTGGGCTTGCAGCACAGCTATTCTCGCCGTAAGGCGATCATTCTCTTGTATATTATGAGTACAGCAACTGCAATTAGAAGGCATCATGTTAATGTTACTACTTAGCTTCGGCTGGTGGAGGTCCTGACGAACCACGTCCAGATAAAGCGTCCGGAGTGAAAAACTAAAAATATAAACGGTAATTAAAAAGTAAAAACCGTAAAGTTGGCAGGTAGCAAAGTAAGGTTAACAAAACGCACAGCAACATGTAAACAAGTCTACAAGTTGTGACAGGAAATAGGGCAGGTTTTCCCAAAAAACATATTCATATTGGATCCTATAGGATTCTTACAGTCCTATAGGATTTTGTGTCACCTGTATCAGAATCCTATTGGAATTATTTTGGAAATCAAAAGTAATCCAATTGGATCCTATAGGTTTATTTATTTTAAAAAATCTTACAAATTGAATTAGATATTTTACAAAACATACAAAACATACACATACAGGCACACAAACATCCACAACATCACCCCTGCCCAGACCCACCTTCTCACACCCCCACATCCTGCGCCCGTACCACTCTCCGCCACATGGCCTCAAACTGCACAATTTTGTTTCTCCCGTCGCCCACGCACTTTCAACATTTAGATAATAAAGCTTTTGACCTTTAAATTGTGTTAATGGTGGAGGATTGTTTGATTTAAAAAAATAATAATAATAATTTCAAGATAATTGAGGAGAAAAGTATCATTCAACACATTGGGTGTTAAAATATGCAGACAGATTAAAAGTACATTCATCCTATAAGTCTTCTAGGATTTTGTCACCCCAATCAGAATCCTATTCAATTTTTTTCTTAATTGAACCCATTAAATTATAGTTTGAAGTCATTAGTTCCAGTA
Source organism: Salvelinus namaycush (assembly GCF_016432855.1). Taxonomy (NCBI): domain Eukaryota; kingdom Metazoa; phylum Chordata; class Actinopteri; order Salmoniformes; family Salmonidae; genus Salvelinus; species Salvelinus namaycush. Next base: position 13,982,135 of record NC_052343.1, read on the forward strand.
CAATACAACGACTGATGGCATCCCAGCTAGCACAAGCTCGCAGTGTTAATTAACCACCTGTGGTCCTCAACTGGCAGCTTCATTAAATAGTACCCGCAAAACACAAGTCTCAACGTCAAAGGTGAAGAGACGACTCCGGGATGCTGGCCTTCTAGGCAGAGTTCCTCTGTCCATTGTCTGTGTTCTTTTGCCCATCTTAATCTTTTCTTTTTATTGGCCAGTCTGAGTTATGGCTTTTTCTTTGCAACTCTGCTTAGAAGGCCAGCATCCCGGAGTCAGCTCTTCACTGTTGACGTTGAGACTTGTGTTCTGCAGGTACTATTTAGTTAAGCTGCCAGTTGAGGACTTGTGAGGTGTCTGTTTCCCAAACTAGACACTCTAATGTGCTTGTCCTCTTGCTCAGTTGTGCACCGGCACCTCCCACTCCCCTTTCTATTCTGGTTAGAGCCAGTTTGCTCTGTTCTGTGAGGGGAGTAGTGCACAGCGTTGAACGAGATCTTCAGTTTCTTGGCAATTTCTCGCACGGAATAGCCTTCATTTCTCAGAACAAGAATAGACTGAAGAGTTTCAGAAGAAAGTCTTTGTTTCTGGCCATTTTGAGCCTGTAATCGAATCCACAAATGCTGATGCTCCAAATACTTAACTAGTCTAAAGAAGGCCAATTGTAATGCTTCTTTAATCAGCACAACAGTTTTCAGCTGTGCTAACAATTTCAAAAGGGTTTTCTAATGATCAATTAATATTTAAAATGATAAACTTAGATTAGCTAACACAACGTGCCATTGGAACACAGGAGTGAAGGTTGCTGATAATGGACCTCTGTAAGCCTAGATAGATATACCATAACAAATCTGCCGTTTCCACCAACAATAGTAATTTACAACATTAACAATATCTACACTGTACTTCTGATCAATTTTATGTTATTTTAATGGACAGAAAATATGCTTTAATTTTAAAAAACAAGGACGTTCCTAAGTGACTCCAAACTTTTGAACGGTAGTATAAGTATTCAGACCCTTTACTCAATATTTTGTTGAAGCACCTTTGGCAGCGATTACAGCCTTCTTGGGTATGACTCTACAAGCTTGGTACACCTGTATTTGGGGTCTTCTTGGGAGATACTCTCAAGCTCTGTCAGGTTGGATGGGGAGCGTTGCTGCACAGCTATTTTCAGGTCTCTATAAAGATGTTGGATCGGGTTCAAGTCCAGGCTCTGGCTGGGCCACTCAAGGACAATCAGAGACTTGTCCCAAAGGCACTACTGCATTGTCTTGGCTGTGTGCTTAGGCTCGTTGTCCTGTTGGAAGGTGTACCTTCGCCCCAGTCTGAGGTCCTGAGTGCTCTGGAGCAGGTTTTTCATCAAGGATCTCTCTGTACTTTTCTGTGTTCATCTTTCCATCGAACCTGACTAGTCTCCCAGTCCCTGCCGCTGAAAAACATCCCCACAGCATGATGCTGCCACCACCATGTTTCACCGTAGTGATGGTGCCAGGTTTTCCTCCAGACGTGACGCTTGGCATTCAGGCCAAAGAGTGCAATCTTGGTTTCATCACACCAGAGAATCTTGTTTCTCATGGACTGAGAGTCCTTTAGGGGCATTTTGGCAAATTCCAAGTGGGCTGTCATGTGCCTTTTACTGAGGAGTGGCTTTAGTCTGGCCACTCTACCATAAAGGTCTGATTGGTGGGGTGCTGCACAGATGGTTGTCCTTCTGGAAGGTTCTCCCATCTCCACAGAGGAACTCTGGAGCTCTGTCAGAGTGACCATTTGGTTCTTGGTCACCTCCCCTTTTCCCCTGATTGCTCAGTTTGGAAGAGTCTTGGTGGTTCAAATGTTTTACATTTAAAAATGATGGAGGCCACTGTGTTTTTGGGGACCTTCAATGCTGAAGACAACAACAACAAAAAACGAACCCTTCCCCAGATCTGTGCCTCGACACAATCCTGTCTCAGAGCTCTACGGACAATTCCTTCGACCTCATGGCTTGGGATTTTCTCTGACATGCACTGTCAACTGTGGGACCTTATATAGACAGGTGTGTGCCTTTCCAAATCATTTCCAATCAATGGAATTTACCGCAGGTGGACGCCAATCAAGTTGTAGAAACATCTCAAGGATGATCAATAGAAACAGGATGCACCTGAGCTCAATTTCGAGTCTCATAGCAAAGGGTCTGAATAAATAAGTTATTTGTTTTTTTATTTTTTATAAATTGGCAAAAATGTCAAACTTGTTTTCGCTTTGTAGATATTTTATGCATTTTAGAATAAGGCTATAACGTAACAAAATGTGGGAAAAGTGAAGGGGTCTGAATACTTCCCGAACACACGGTACCCACACAATGATGCAGCCACCACCATGCTTGAAAATAAGGACGTAGTTACTCAGCGACGTGTTGTGTTGGATTTGCCCCAAAGATAAGACTTTTCATTTAGACCAAAAAATGTATTTCTTTGCTGTGTTTTTTTTTTTCAGTATTACTTTAGTGCCTTGTTGCATACATACGTATGTTTTGGAATATTTTTATTCTGTATATTTGTATTCTTTTCACTCTGTCATTTAGGTCATTATTGTGCAGTCACTACAATGTTGTTGATCTATCCTCAGTTTTCTCCCATCACAGACATTGAACTCTGTCGCTGTTTTAAAATTCCCAATTGCCTCAGGGTGACATCCCTCAGCAGTTTCCAGTTTCCTTCCTGTCCTGCAGCTCAGTTCAGTTCAGAAGGACGACTGCATATTTTATGTGTCTGGGTGGTTTAATACATCATCCACAGAATAAATATTAACTCGACCATGCCTAAAGATATATTCAATGTCTGATTTGTTATTGGTACCCATCTACCAATCATTGCCCTTCTTTATGAAGCCTTCAAAGCTAACTGGTCTTTGTAGCTGAATCTGGTCTTGAAATGCAATACTTGACTGAGGGACCTTACAGATGTTGTATTTATGGGAGACAGAGGAAGGGGTAGTCATTCAAAAATCATGTCAACCCTTATTATTTCACACAGAGTGAGTCCATTTAACTTACGTGATTTGTTAAGCCAAATTGTACTTCTGAACTAATTTAGGCTTTGCGTAAACAAAGGGGTGAACACTTATGCAACGACTATATTTTTATATCAAATTTTAATTTGTTTGCAAATATTTGTAGAATTTTATTTTCATTTTGACATTATGGAATATTTTGTGTAGATCAATGACAAAAAATAAGATTAAATCTATTTCAATCCCACTTTGTAACGCAACATAATTTGAAACAGTTCAAGGTGGTGTAGACTTTCTATAGGGACTTCCTGTGGAAAGGAAAAGGTTTTCAGTTCAGTCTTGAAAATTGGCTGTATGGGCAGATAGTATATGACACAAACGTGTGGGTATAGCCAGTGTGTGGCTGACTCTTTGATTCATCTGCTGCCAGCAATGCTATTCACTAATCAGTAGATTCAAGCACTGGCTAAAGTATGAGTACTGTCTCTCTCTCTCCTTTCCAATACTGATGAGAAAGTGATTTGGTGGTCATTAACTGAAAGCGATAGGTGTGAATTTCTATGGTGAGGTGGTGTGAGATGTTGGCAGGTGAAGTTGAGCTCTAAGGTTACATGGAGAAGGAACACATACAATTACTCCTCTTTTTGTCATGGTCCTCTCTTTCTATTTATCTCTCCCTCTCTCGCTCTCCTTCTCTAATATGAGGGGTCAGAGATGAAAGGCTCAAGTGTAACATGAGGAACTGGAGATTCACTCATACACACTCACTGAGAGTAAACTGCCATTCACTGTGTGTGTGTGTGTGTGTGTGTGTGTGTGTGTGTGTGTGTGTGTGTGTGTGTGTGTGTGTGTGTGTGTGTGTGTGTGTGTGTGTGTGTGTGTGTGTGTGTGTGTGTGTGTGTGTGTGTGTGTGTGTGTGTGTGTGTGTGTGTGTGTGTGGACTTCAAAGCCTCAGACTTCACTGACCCACTGAGTGAGGAATGATTTGATGGGGAAAGGGTGAACCCCATTCTTGATTTCACATGAGATATTCAGAGTGTCATCACAATGATGCCATATAGCAGTTGGAGAGGGGGGTGGGTGGTTTGGAAGGGGGGTTGATGTGTGTGTGTGATTGAGTTAGAATAGGGAGAGTGTGGAAGCGAAAGTTTCGATATGTGTATTTGTGTCTGTGTATTTGCATATGCATATCCGTTTGTTTTTCTTTGCCAGAGTGCCATGGCATTGTCAATTATTAAGGAATCAAAAGGGGTAGTAGAAAGCATTAAGAATATGAGTGAACTAGCCAGAGAGAAACAAGAGAAAGCCCCACCATGAAATATTCACACCCTGACCTAGCTCCTGGTAAGAAATCCATCTCTCTCCCTTTCCCACTTATCTTTCCTAAACCCTCCATTTCATCTTTTACTCTTTCACTTTCTTTCCCTCTCTCTTTCATGTTTTTTTAAATTTTTATTTAACCTTTATTTAACTAGGCAAGTCAGTTAAGAACAAATTCTTATTTATAATGACAGCCTACCCCGGCCAAACGACACTGGGCCAATTGTGCGCCGCCCTATGGGATTCCCAATCACGGCCGGATGTGATGCAGCCTGGATTCAAACCAGATACTGCAGTGACGACTCTTGCACTGAGATGCAGTGCCTTAGACCGCTGCACCACTCGGGAGCCCCAACCTGTGTTGAGGGTGCTTGATTCCATTACAATTCCACTCATTCAAGTTAAGAACTGGCAGTTACCCACAGTTTCCCATGAAGAGATTCCATAAAGAGATTACATGTGTTCAGTTACAATTCATTTCCTAAATTAGTTGGAACTGGAATGGAATTGACCTCGACCATGATCTCCTGTTTCACTCCTCTCTCTCCCTCGCTCTTTCTTCCTCTCTCTCTCTTTCTCCGTCTCATCCTTCCTCAAGCAGCTGTTAGTCTCCTGTCACAATTACAAGACAATGCCTGTAGGCTCAGGTTGCCCGCAGTGCTACTGCAGTGTCATTCTAACATTCCTGCAGCGTTTGCTTAACGTTTGCCCTCGCTGTGCTTATTCAGGTCCCAAGGCCCGGCAAGTAGGGGGATTAGGAGCCGAGGAAGCCGTGTACGAGTGTGTGTGTGTGTGTGTGTTAAGTGTGGGTGCATTGTGGGGGTGTTCTCTTTGTATGGGTGTGTTTGCTAGTGTGTGAGCTAGTGTCAGCTAGTGTGTAAGTTTGCATTAACCTGTATTGTGTGTGTGTGTTACCTCTCTGTGTGTCCGTCTGTCTCGGTGTGCCCGTCTCTCAGACACACTCCCTGTCATAACACAGCCACACCGGAGCACGGACGGCACGGTGGTTATTTTAAGGGGTGTGTCCATCTCTGTCTCTGTGTGTGTTTATAAAGTCCCCTCGTTCTCCTGCCTCTATAAGGACCTGAGACCTCGGCGGATCCCAGGTGTGACAGCGGGGCCAGCAGGGAGAGCGCTGGCGGGGTCACTGTGTGTTTAGACAGGGGACGCTGCTGTCACATCCCCACAATGTCTCTACGTTGTTTGGAATGCCAGCCAAGCCACCCCGCGAGGCCTCTGACCCTGACAATCGCTCCGGCCTCAACCACAGTTGTTCCACCGGGGCCTGTTGTTTATTTTAGGGAGGAGGTGGAGGTGAAGAAAAAGAGGGAGGGGGAAAGGAGGAGGAGAGGTGTGAGGTAAGGACTCTTTTCTACCCTGATGGTGGGCTTTCCTGGGTGTTAAATCGGGGTGTTTTTTTGTGGGTATTCTGTTATTAGCGCCTCTAAATGAAGTCAGTACCCTATAAGAACTTCTTCCTTGAAAGGTTACTGGTTTGAAGGATAGCTTATTATCAAAGACATATATCTGAAACTGACTGCTTATTGTACGTTTTTTACAGTATATCAGTCCAATGGTTATTTCAGACAAACATCTGAGAATGTACTATAGGCCATTTTGTGGGGGGATTTGCACCTCAAGGTCCTCATACCTAGCTAACAGACATAACACTTTTTATAGTGTGTGTGTGTGTCCGAGGTGTGTGCAGTCGGGGCAGATTTAGTGGAGGTTTGGCCTTGGAGGACTGGAGGCGACGGGTGGGAGCAGGTGTGTCTGGCCTTCTGAAACACAGTGAGGTGAATGAGTCAGAGTTCACTCCACAAAAGGGAAAGTTAGCCCGGAGCAGAGCCCAGGAGATTATATTAACCTTGGAACTGACTGTACTTCAGCAACAAGCAGGAACGTATTATAGAACATCTAAGACATGTAACTATAACCACATAAAAGGTTATATCTGTAAAATAACGGTCTTAACTGTCTTGTACATAATGTTTCTGCCACCGTGTCTTATGACCGAAAAGAGCTTCTAGATATCAGGACAGCGATTACTCACCCCATACTGGAGGAAAACTTTTCCTTCAACGAGTCGGACGGGAAGGATTTACTTCAGACGCCCGACAAGGCCCTCATCCCTGTAATTCGCAAGAGAAAGAGACAGAGGTATAGTGGACGAAGATCCGGTTGCCTTGTCAGGATCCGTCGCCGAGAGGGTAATCTACCTTTACCATCGGTCCTATTTGCCAACGTACAATCAATCAATAATAAACTAGACGAACTACGATCACGTACAGTTGAAGTCGGAGGTTTACATACACTTAGGTTGGAGTCATTTTAAAACTTATTTTTCAACCACTCCACAAGTTTCTTGTTAACAAACTACAGTTTTGGCAACTCGGTTAGGACATCTACTTTGTGCATGACACAAGTCATTTTTCCAACAATTGTTTACAGACAGATTATTTAACTTATAATTCACTGTTTCACAATTCCAGTGGGTCAGAAGTTTACATACACTAAGTTGACTGTACTTTTAAACAGCTTGGAAAATTCCAGAAAATTATGTCATGGCTTTAGAAGCTTCTGATAGGCTAATTGACATAATTTGAGTCAATTGGAGGTGTACCTGTGGATGTATTTCAAGGCCTACCTTCAAACTCAGTGCCTCTTTACTTGACAACATGGGAAATCAAAAGCCAAGACCTCAGAAAAAAAATTGTAGACCTCCACAAGTCTGGTTCATCCTTGGGATCAATTTCTAAACGCCTGAAGGTACCACGTTCATCTGTACAAACAATAGTATGCAAGTATATACACCATGGGACCACGCAGCCGTCATACCGCTCAGGAAGGAGACGCGTTCTGTCTCCTAGAGATGAACGTACTTTGGTGCGAAAAGTACAAATCAATCCCAGAACAACAGCAAAGCACCTTTTGAAGATGCTGGAGGAAACAGGTACAAAAGTATCTATATCCACAGTAAAACGAGTCCTATATCGACATAACTTGAAAGGCCGCTCAGCAAGGAAGAAGCCACTGCTCCAGGACCGCCATAAAACAGTCAGACTACGGTTTGCAACTGCACATGGGGACATTTTTGAGAAATGTCCTCTGGTCTGATGAAACAAAAATAGAACTGTTTGGCCATAATGACCATCGTTATGTTTGGAGGATGAAGGGAGAGCCTTGCAAGCCGAAGAACACCATCCCAACCGTGAAGCACGGGGGTGGCAGCTGCATGTTGTGGGGGTGCTTTGCTGCAGGAGGGACGGATGCACTTCACAAAATAGATGGCATCATGAGGCGGAAAATTATGTGGATATATTGAGGCAACATCTCAAGACATCAGTCAGGAAGTTAAAGCTTGGTCGCAAATGGGTCTTCCAAATGGACAATGACCCAAAGCATACTTCTGAAGTTGTGGCAAAATGGCTTAAGGACAACAAGGTCAAGGTATTGGAGTGGCCATCACAAAGCCCTGACCTCAATCCTATAGAAGATTTGTGGGCAGAACTGAAAAAGCATGTGCGAGCAAGGAGGCCAACAAATCTGACTCAGTTACACCAGCTCTGTCAGGAGGAATGGGTCAAAATTCACCCAACCTATTGTGGGAAGCTTGTGGAAGGCTACCTGAAACATTTGACCCAAGTTAAACAATTTAAAGGCAATGCTACCAAATACTAATTGAGTGTATATAAACTTCTGACCCACTGGGAATGTGATGAAATAAATAAAATCGGAAATGAATCACTCTACTATTATTCTGACATTTCACATTCTTAAAATAAAGTGGTGATACTAACTAACCTAAGACAGGGAATTTTGACTTGGATTAAATGTCAGGAATTGTGAAAAACTGAGTTTAATTGTATTTGGCCAAGGTGTATGTAAACTTCCGACTTCAACTGTATAGCCTACCAACAGGACATTAAAAACTGTAATATCTTATGTTTCACAGAGTCGTGGCTGAACGACGACATGAATAACATACAGCTGCCGGGTTATACACTCTATCGGCAGGATAGAACAGCAGCCTCTGGTAAGACAAGGGGTGGTGGTCTATGTATATTTGTAAACAACAGCTGGTGAACAAAATCTAAGGAAGTCGCAAGGTTTTGCTCGCCTGAGGTAAAGTATCTCATGATGAGCTGTAGGCCACACTATTTACCAAGAGAGTTGTCTGTATTTTTCGTAGCTGTCTACATACCACCACATACCGATGCTGGCACTAAGACCGCACTCGATGAGCTGTATACGGCCATAAGTAAACAGGAAAACTCTCACCCAGAGGCGGCACTCCTAGTGGCCGGGGACTTTAATGCAGGAAAACTCAAATCCGTTTTACCTCATTTCTACCAACATGTTAAATGTGCAACCAGAGTGGAAAAAACTCTAAACCACCTTTACTCCCAACACAGAGACGCGTACAAAGCTCTCCCTTGCCCCTCCATTTGGCAAATCTGACCACAATTCTATCCTCCTGATTCCTGCTTACAAACAAAAACTAAAGCAGAAAACACCAGTGACTCAGTCAAAAAGAAAGTGGTCAGATGAAGCAGATGCTAAGCTAAAGGACTGTTTTACTTGCATAGACTGGAGTAGGTTCCGGGATTCTTCCGATTGCATTGAGGAGTACACTATATTGGTCACTGACTTCATCAATACGTGCATTGATGACGTCGTCCCCACAGTGACCGCACGTACATACCCCAACCAGAAGCCATGGATTACATGCAACATCCGCACAGAGCTAAAGGGTAGAGCTGCTGCTTTCAAGGAGCGGGATTCTAACCCGGAAACTTATAAGAAATCCCACTATGCCCTCCGATGAACCATCAAACAGGCAAAGCGTCAATACAGGACTAAGATTGAATCATACAACACAGGCTCCGATGCTCGTCGTATGTAGCAGGGCTTGCAAACTATTACAGGCTACAAAGGGAAGCACAGCAGCAAGCTGCCCGGTGACACGAGCCTACCAGACTAGCTAAATTACTTCTATGCTCGCTTCGAGGCAAGTAACACTGAAGCATGCATGAGAGCATCAGCTGTTCTGGACGACTGTGTGATCACGCTCTCCGTAGCCGATGTGAGTATGACCTTTAAACAGGTCAACATTCACAAGGCCGCAGGGCCAGACGGATTACCAGGATGCGTACGCCGAGCATGCGCTGACCAACTGGCAAGTGTCTTCACTGACATTTTCAACCTCTCCCTGTCTGAGTCTGTAATACCAACATGTTTCAAGCAGACCACCATAGTCCCTGTGCCATAAACACTAAGTTACCCTGCCTAAAGGACTACTGACCCATAGCACTCATGTCTGTAGCCATGAAGTGCTTTGAAAGGCTGGTCATGGCTGACAACACCATTTTCCCAAAAACTCAAGACGCACTCCAATTTGCATACCGCCCCAACAGATCTACAGATGATGCAATCTCTATTACACTCCACACTGCCCTTTCACACCTGGACAAAAGGAACACCTATGTGAGAATGCTATTTATTGACTACAGCTCAGCATTCAACATCATAGTGCCCTCAAAGCTCATCAATAAGCTAATGACCCTGGGACTAAACACCTCCCTCTGCAACTGGAACCTGGACTTCCTGACGTGCCGCCCCCAGGTGGTAAGGTTAGGTAACACATCCGCCATGCTGATCCTCAACACGGGGGGCCCCTCAGGGGTGTGTGCTCAGTCCCATCCTGTACTCGCTGTTCACTCATGATTGCATAGCCAGGCACGACTCCAAAACCATCATGAAGTTTGCCGATGACACTACAGTGGTAGGCCTGATCACCGACAATGACGAGACAGCCTATAGGTCAGGTCAGAGACCTGTCAGTGTGATACCAGGACAACAGCCTCTCCGTCAACGTGATCAAGACAAAGGAGAGGATTGTGGACTACAGGAAAAGGAGGACAGAGCATGCCCCCATTCTCATCGACGGGGCTGTAGTGGAGCAGGTTGAGAGCTTCAAGTTCCTTGGCGTCCACATCACCAACAAACTAACATAGTCCAAGACAGCAAGACAGTCGTGAAGAGGGCACGACAAAACCTATTCCCCCTCAGGAGACTGAAAAGATTTGACATGGGTCCTGAGATCCTAAAAAGGTTCTACAGCTGCACCATTGAGAGCATCCTGACTGGTTGCATCACTGCCTGGTATGGCAACTGCTCGGCCTCCGACCGCAAGGCACTACAGAGGGTAATGCGTACGGCCCAGTACATCACTGGGGCCAAGCTTCCTGTCATCCAGGACCCCTGACACCCCATCCATGTGTCAGAGGAAGGCCCTAAAAATGGTCAAATACTCAAGCCACCCTAGTCATGGACTCTGTTACTACATAGCAAGCACTACCAGAGCGCCAAGTCTAGATCCAAGAAGCTTCTAAACAGCTTCTACCCCCAAGCCATAAGACTTCTGAATAGGTAATCTAATGGCTACCCAGATTGTCCCCCCTCTTTTACGCTGCTGCTACTCTCTGTTTATTAGCTATGCATAGTCACCTTAATAACTCTACCTAAACGTACATATTACCTCAATTACCTCAACTAACCGGTGCCCCCACACATTTTATTTTTATTTTGGGGTATTTTTTCTTAAAACTGCATTGTTGGCTAAGGGCTTCTGAGTAAGCATTTCACTATAAGGTCTACACCTGCTGTATTCATGCATGTGAAGAATTTTTTTTTATTTTTTATTCTATCATAACCCCCCCCCCCCCCCCCAAAAAAAAAAACATTTTTGCACAGGAGGTTACTTTATATAGTTTAATGAGAAGGATATGGGCCTATTGCTCTTAGCCAATCAAAGATGAGAGTTCAACTGTTGCAGCCCAATTAGAGGTGAGATGTCTATTTCAGTGGGCCAATCACAGATATGGGGTCAACTATGACGTGACTGTCTTAGTATGTTAGACAAGGAAGTTCACCTTGGTGACAGCTTTCACTCAGTTGATCCAATTATACTTAGCTTTGAATCCAAGTGTACAAACCTTCAGAATCAGAATATGAGCTTCCCTTCATTCATGACTTCATCTGGGGGCGTGGCGAGTGGCGGGACTCTTATTCTCCAACTCTAAACTCTGACTGGTGTCCTGGAGCCCTGTGTCTGCCTTACTGTAAGTGCCCCTGTGTACTCAGCGTCGCTGGTGCGCCCATAAATAACGCCCCTCTCTCCAGTGTGTGACAGGACAGGTTGAGATGAAAGGTTGCAGCTTGTCGTCTGTTCCCCTGTAGCCTCTTATTAAAGGGCTTTCACATGTAAACAGTGCAGAGAGGTGAGCTCGTAAAACACGAGCGGGAAGGGACCTGTCTTTCTAGCTTTTCATTTCTCTCCCTCGCTCTCTGTCCCTCTTTCTTTTTCTCTCTTTCTTTCTGTCTCCTGGTTTTTATGGTCCTCCCTTATGTCACAATGTTAGTTTTCTCGTGCCGAGGTGAAGGCAAGGCGAGTTGAGGAGTTCACTGTTGCTTGACTTGGAAAGCAAACATACACATTTGTGGAAATAGAAGGGGATTTCATAAGGGTTAAATGCAGAACTTCGAATGGATAGCCAAAGAGATAACATTAGTTAAATGATGCCTTAGCTTGAATAGTCTATGGGCCAGGAAATATCCATAGATCACACTTTGGATGTGTTTGTTTGGACTGCCACCAGCTGCTAACATTAGCATTAATGACCAGATAACAATGGGAGTGAATGGGCCACTGTTAGCATGCTATACAGTGCCTTGCAAAAGTATTCATCCCCCTTGGCGTTTTTCCTATTTTGTTACATTACAACCTGTAATTTAAATATATTTTTATTTGGATTTAATGTAATGGACATTCACAAAATAGTTTAAATTGGTGAAGTGAAAAAAATTACTTGTTTCAACAACAACACAAAATTAAATGGAAAAGGGGTGCGTGCATATGGATTCACCCCCTTTACTATGAAGCCCCTAAATAAGATCTGGTGCAACCAATTACCTTCAGAAGTCACATAATTAATTAGTTTGCACACAGGTGGACTTTATTTAAGTGTCACATGATCTGTCACATGATCTCAGTATATATACACCTGTTCTGAAGGCCCCAGAGTCTGCAACACCACTAAGCAAGAGGCACCACCAAGCAAACGGCACCATGAAGACCAAGGAGCTCTCCAGACAGGTCAGGGACAAAGTTGTGGAGAAATACAGATCAAGGTTGGGTTATAAAAAATACCTGAAACTTTGAACATCCTACGGAGCACCATTAAATCCATTATTAAAAATTGAAAGAATAATGTACCACAACAAACCTGACAAGAGAGGAACGCCCATCAAAACTCACAGACCAGGCAAGGAGGGCATTAATCAGAGAGGCAACAAAGAGACCAAAGATAACCCTGAAGGAGCTGCAAAGCTCCACAGCAGAGATTGGAGTATCTGTCCATAGGACCACTTTAAGCCGTACACTCCACAGAGCTAGGCTTTACGGAAGAGTGGCCAGAAAAAAAGCCATTGCTTAAAGAAAAAAATAAGCAAACACGTTTGGTGTTCGCCAAATAGAAACTCCCCAAACATATGGAAGAAGGTACTCTGGTCAGATAAGACTAAAACTGAGCTTTTTGGCCATTAAGGAAAACGCTATTTCTGGCACAAACCCAACACCTCTCATCACCCCGAGAATACCATCCCCACACTGAAGTATGGTGGTGGCAGCATCATGCTGTGGGGATGTTTTTCATCGGCAGGTACTGGGAAACTGGTCAGGACTGAAGGAATGATGGATGGTGCTAAATACAGGTAAATTCTTGAGGGGAAACCTGTTTCAGTCTTCCAGAGGTTTGAGACTGGGATGGAGGTTCATCTTCAAGCAGGACAATGACCCTGAGCATACTGCTAAAGCAACACTCGAATGGTTTAAGGGGAAACATTTAAATGTCTTGGAATGACCTAGTCAAAGCCCAGACTTCAATCCAATTGATAATCTGTGGTATGATTTAAAGATTGCTGTACACAAGCGGAACCCATCCAACTTGAAGGAGCTGAAGCTGTTTTGCTTTGAAGAATGGGCAAAATTCCCAGTGGCTAGATGTGCCAAGCTTATAGAGAAATACCTCAAGAGACTTGCAGCTGTAATTGCTGCAAAAGGTGGCTCTACAAAGTATTGACTTTGGGGGGGTGAATAGTTATGCACGCTCAAGTTTTCAATTTTTTTTGTCTTATTTCTTGTTTGTTTCACAATAAAAAATATTTTGCATCTTCAAAGTGGTAGGCATTTTGTGTAAATGAAATTATACAAACCCCCCAAAAATTTATTTTAGTTCCAGGTTGTAAGGCAACTGTCACGCCCTGACCGTAGAGAGCTTTTTATGTCTCTATTTTGGTTTGGTCAGGGTGTGATTTGGGTGGGCATTCTATGTTCATTTTCTATGTTTTGTATTTCTTTGTGTTTGGCCGGGTGTGGTTCTCAATCAGAGGCATCTGTCTATCGTTGTCTCTGATTGAGAATCATACTTTGGTAGCTTTTCCCCACCGATGCTTTGTGGGTAGTTATTTTCTGTTTTGTGTTTCTGCACCTAACAGGACTGTTTCGGTTTTCGTTCATTCTCTTTGTTATTTTTGTTATTTGTGTTCAGTTGTAATAAAAAGCATGAACACTTACCACGCTGCGCTTTGATCCGATCCTTCTTCAGACAACGAACATTACAGCAACAAAATAGGAAAAATGCCAAAGGGGGTGAATACTTTCACAAGCCATTGTAACTTGACCTTCATCCCTTTGAAAGTTTGTAATTTTATTTTTTACCTTTATTTAACCAGGTAAGCTAGTTGAGAACGTTCTCATTTACAACTGCGACCTGGCCAAGATAAAGCATAGCAGTGCGACACAAACAACAACACAGAGTTAGTTACACATGGAATAAACAAGCGTACAGTCAATAACACAATAGAAAATTGTGAGTGAGTTTAATGAAAGAGTAAAGTCATGTTTTTGCTTTTTTCTATCCATTTCTGCCATATGTCTACGTGTCTATACTGAGAAACGGGCGGGGAATATGAATTTTGAATATCTACACCACTGCCAGTGATTGTGTAAAATGGCTTGGTTTGAAGTTACTTTGAGGTGATTTAAGGTAATGCAATTTAGAACCTGCTAACTGTGCCCCATTCACTGCTATTGTTCTTTGGCCATTTATGCTAATGTTAGCTATTGGTGGCTGGGACTAATGTAAACAAACCCAAAGCGTGGATTGTGGTTTGTATGGTGTTGCCTATGTTTGTTACTGTACCCTGTGTCAACATTCCCTATGGTGAACTACAGGGAACACACACAAGTGCTTGAATATACTGATTAGGGAAGAGAATTATATGCAATTTTAGAGTGTCCTCTACTGCACAGAGTTTTGTTAGCTTTATGTAAATGTTCAGATTTGACAACACTATAAAATATCCCTCAAAAGTTATTTAATATGTCAATTTATCCCTTTCATTCAATTTACATTTTATTCTCTACATTGCTTTATGCCAGTTCGGTTTGACATTCGAGGACAGCCGTTTGGTAAGAAAAGCACGGAAACTTGGAAAACCATTCTCATCTGATTTATTTCTCCTCCAAAAATGTGACCGAGAAATATTCACAGTTTCATGCAATAAGGGTACTCTTCAGTAAAGCAGAATGATTTCCATAAAGAGTTTGTCTTGTGGTTGGAGTCAAATAGCTGCCCATGATAACAATCTTTGCCTGCATGCTTTTAATGATCTTTTTTTTTTTACTTTGGAGTTTATATTGATTTCTTTACAAAGATGTTGATAACTTAATGAGAATATATTATTAATTTAAGGTTCATTCTCAAAACTTTAGTCTCTACTTTTCATTGGATAAAGTCCCAAGAGTTCCTGAAGCATGACACAGCTTCTAACCACCTGAGGCCCTATAGCTTGACCATTCACTATTAGCCACAAGCCAAAGCAAACAAACAATAAGACATTTAAAGAGATTCTCCGGTACTTTGTATACTTTTTGCCAGTAGTTCTGTAAGTAGAGCTCACAAAAATTGCATACTACGTCACAGATGCGGCAGGTAGCCTAGTGGTTAGAGCGTTGGGCCAGTAACTGAAAGGTTGCTGGATTGAATCCCTGAGCTGACAAGGTAAAAATTCTGTCATTCTGCCCCTGAACAAGGCACTTAGCCCACTGTTCCCCAGTAGGCCATCATTGTAAATAAGAATTTGTTCTTAACTGGCTTGCCTAGTAAAATAAAGGTTAAACTTAAAAATGTAAACTCTCTCTCGCTCTGCTGTGTGTGCATCTTGCTAGCTGTCATTCAAATGGCGAGGGGCCGAACCATTTGAATTGCTAGTGGGCTGGCCCACGTGGGAGAAAATGTAGGGGAAATGGCGCTGCACAGCTTCCAGTAAACAGTCGCTTTCAAATTAGGGATTTTGTGGCTAATTGAGGTAAAATAGTAATTCTGTTAATTGATTATGCATGTATGAACTACACATTGACACATCCAACATAAAGCGGGAGGTTTAAAAAATACTTACTGGTTGCCAAAGTTCCGGAACATGTCTTTAAGATAATTGAGCTTAACCTATAGCCATCAATATAAAATCTTCCTCCCGCCCCTCCTCCACTTTTCTCTTCCACATGCCACAGTGAACGGAATCATTCATTCTCTTGTCAGGTGAGTCGCCTTATTTGCCTCTCCCTCTCTCCTTCCTTTTGTCCTCCCCGACAAAGGTGTGATCAGGGATTTGGAGGGAGGGAGGGAGGGTGGCACTAACAGAAGGTGGTGTTCAGCCCCTAGCTTTACAGAGCAGTGGTTCAGGTAAAAGGTTCATTTTCTCCACTCCTTTCCTTTGTTGTTGCTCCAGAGAGGGGGGTACTATGTGAGGTTTGTGTGTGTGTGTGTGTGTGTGTGTGTGTGTGTGTGTGTGTGTGTGTGTGTGTGTGTGTGTGTGTGTGTGTGTGTGTGTGTGTGTGTGTGTGTGTGTGTGTGTGTGTGTGTGTGTGTGTGTGTGTGTGTGTGTTCATGTGCGTGCGTGTGACCTCTCGCCCCCTCCTGTCATTGACCCCGTCATACACACACAAATACACAGCTCGCCACAGTACCCCTTCACATGACCCAATGAGAGGCACACTTTCTCACACACACAAATACACACACATTATGGTCATCCCAAGGGTTAGGTTGCGGGTGACCCAGGATAGGAAAGGACAGAGGATACTCCAGGGGCCACGGAGCTGTCAGCACACCAGAGAAGGCCTCTGAAACTGGGGGAGGAATCACCTGTGTACACCCCTTCCTGGAGGGGCAGTGTGAGTGGGAGGTGAAGACAGAGAAGCCCAGGAGACCGCACTGCTCTCTCTTCAAACATCTTCTTCCACGTGTGTGTGTGTGTGTGTGTGTGTGTGTGTGTGTGTGTGTGTGTGTGTGTGTGTGTGTGTGTGTGTGTGTGTGTGTGTGTGTGTGTGTGTGTGTGTGTGTGTGTGTGTGTGTGTGTGTGTGTGTGTGTGTGTGTGTGTGTGTGTGTGTGACCCTCAGTGGTATGAAAGGGAAAGGCTCCATTATAGTTCACCTGATTTGACCCCCTGAAGGTATTTCTACCTTCCTTTCTTTCCTCTTTTCTTTCTTTCCTTCTTCCCATCTAGGATTGAATACTGGGGCTTTAGGCCTGGGGCTGAGGGTGCTACTTTGAAGTGACTCTGTGTGTGTTCGTGGGTGTGGAGACAGAGAGGGGGACATAGAGAGACAGAGTGAGTGTTAAACTGTACTAAACTATTTTGTGTATGTCCTTTATGTTAAATCCAAATAAAAATCTATTTAAATTACAGGTTGTAATGCAATAAAACAGGAAAAATGCCAAGGTGGATGAATACTTTTGCAAGGCACTGTAACCGTAGATAAGGTACATGGTTGAATTGAAATTAAATGGAACTGGCCAAATTCTGTTTCAAATTAGTAACTAATTATATATCTATATAGGGTTGCAAAGGGAGGGAATGTTATGGGTAACTTTTGAAATTTACCCGTAAACTACCAGATTTTAGGAACTTTTCATAATATGTTAAATATATAAAATAAAATAAGATGTTTTAAATATGAAAAATAGAATGACAAATCTGTAAACCATTATCCAAAATACAACCCATCAACATAATGAATACTGTTGGTGTTAAACATGAGGGTTTATTTTACTTTGTCAATAACATTATATCTTTGTTGTAAATCCTTTGTGGCCGAACTGGGGGCAGTTGTGAAAAAGTAAATAGATGGACGAGCTGCAGAGTTAATTGCATGTAATTGTTGATTAGATGCTTTCTTCATTAATTAGGCTATTTTCTCTTGAATATGGTTATTAAAGTCTATCCACTAGAAATTAATTTAGAATATGGGCACAGATTAAGAAAAAATATATATTTTATATGAATATTTTTGTGTTAAGTTATTCAAGTATAAATTACACAAGTTTCCATATATTGCCAAAATATTACCTATTAATTACCAAAATTATAGAAAATTCCGGTACCTTTGGTAAATGACTGGTATATTTCAGCCCTATATACCTAGGAGTGTTCCCGTTACCTATGTCCTAAGGTGTGTAGGTGTCCATCTCAGCCACTGTGCACCGGTTTGAAGGGTTAATCCTATAGAGACTGGTGTTGTGTGTGTTTTTTCAAGAGTTTAGCACCCCATTGTTAGAGGCTCATGAATGTAACTGGTAAGGATGGACGTGTGTGTGTGTGTTCAGGGGGCCTTTCTAGAGGTGAGAACCTTGGCAGCTCAGTTGATGGTTATCTGATCGTCTGTCACTCTGACTAATATGTGTTTGCCTGGAGTGAAAAGTGAGACAGAAGCCACTCCATTTTCTCCTTCCCCCTGTTATCCCTCATAACAAACAAGGCCCTGACAACTCCTAATGCACTTACCTGTGTGTGTGGAGTGTATGTACCTAACAATATTACATATGTTTATGTGTGTGGTGCCCTGCCATATTCACCAGCCACATTCCATGAAGTGAAGTGTCACCCTTTCCCATGGCCATGATTAGTGACGTCTGTTTGACCAGTCAAGGAGGATGAGGGGGATAGTTGGAGAGGTCACACCTGTCTGAAGCTACATGGAATCATCTATCTCAACTTCCACCTCTTTTTGACTCCTATCACCTAGGAAGTGGAAAGAAGCCCATCGCAAGCGCACACAAACACACACACACACACACACACACACCTTGTTGGATGGGAGGGGGAGAGAGGGAACTGTCTAAACAACATAATGACTGAAGAGAGAGGGGTTAATGCATGGAAGTCCGGGCCAAGCTTTGAGCTGGACAGAGAGCTCCTCAAGAGGGTGTGTACTGGGGGGGCAAGTGTGTAACTGCCTCTGAGTGTAGATAGTCCGTGGCCCAAGGATGGGCACTCTCCTCTCTTCTCTGGAGAAACGTAAAAGTGAATCATTTCCTAGGGACGCTCAAACACAGTCACATAAAAACAAACGCACTCAAAAGGTTCAACCTGGGTTCATGAACGCTTTCTCGCCAGTAACGTACCATTTAAAACGAAGTACGGGGTATCTGCACACCTGGAGACACAGGTAAAGAGTAATGACTAAATCTACAGAGGTTACACATTGGTAAACAGCCATCAGATTGACTTTCGAGTGTGTGTGTGCTTGTTTATCTGTTTCTGTGCGCGTGTTCATTTATTTGTGTGTGTGTGCGTGCATGGGTGTTTTGTGAGTCTTCTCCCCACTCTTATCTTAATGGGGATATGTGGCTGAGGGCCAGGGTGTGGTGTCCTCCATTACGGCTCTTTCTCATGCTAACAGAGACCACTGAGCACACAGGACTGCCCAGGCCCCCCGCCATTCTGGTTCCCATTGTGTACCACAGTCCTCCTAGTGGGTTGTGTCTACAGGACCCAGCAGGACAGCAGCCAAGGCCTGGAGGGGTGTGTGTGTCCGTGTGTGTGTGTGTGTCCTACTGTGTGTGTGCCCGACTGTGTGTGACTCTGCATGCTCCATGGGGAACCTCATCAGACCTCTAATTAGTCCCCCTCCAGACCTACTGCTGGCCCAAACAGAGATTCAATCACACACACCTTTCAAATCCCTGTCTCTCTTTCTCTCTCTCTCTCTTTCAACCTCCCTCCTTTCCTCTCTCTCTTCCTCACTGACTTCCATACTACAATGTGGGTTGTGTGTGCCGTGTGTTGTGTGCGTGTCTTTGTGTAAGCGTGGTCGTATGTGTGAGTGTGTGCTCAGTTCAGACAGCAAGAGCCCTCTTTCAGACTAATTTGACCGGCTTAAGGGTTTCTGGCCATTGTGTCTAGTGTTCAGTGGACGGCTACTCTGCCCTGTGTCTGTGGCTAATTCTCAGTGCTTAAGTAAATTGGCGTAATTCTCCCTGTCTGAGAACATAGAATTATGTAGAGGGATTTAAACGTGACTGTTTGATTTACCAAAACAGAGAGGCCTCTCCCCTCAGCAGCTTAGAATCGCGATGGGTAGGTTGGTTATCTATCTTGAGAGTGATGGTGTCGCTCCACAAAAAGAGTGCCTTTTGAGTCCCTTTGATATTTTAAGTAGAAATTGTTTATTAATATTGAATTTTAAGCGCCTTTCATACAGACCACATGGAGAATTCAATAAATCTGATTTTTCATTAAAGGCTTGCTAACGTGCCAAAATTAAACATTTTGACTGACATGTCCCTCCGTCAACCCTGTGTCTCTTATAGGAAGATTTCAACCCACTTAAGTTTCACCAGAATTGTAAATCCTTAGTTATTTTGTTGCTTTGACAAATTCAAAAGTTAATTCTGAAGATTGTTATTTATTTAATGTGATCAGTGATTAATTTGTCTGTCCCTCATTCTATATATATAGAATGAGGAACAGACATACGTGTTAAATGTACTGAACTCTCATTTTAATATGGTGAAACTATTTCTTTTTAAATATTGCTTTCAAAAGAAACATTGAATACCTAAAAGTCAAATCATGGTGTAAAAGCAGGTGAGCTGGTTTGATTCTTTTTTTGCAATACTTCTGGTGTTTTGTGGAGGAAAACTGAGCAGGGCAAGCATAACACATCATCCCTGTTATCCATAGATAGACAGGCTAGAAATGTTTTAGCAATAAAAAAAGAATTGTGAAGCTTACATTCAATTGCCAATCCCTGTTGCACACAGCAACCTTCCATTCTCCCTTGTCATGAGGGAATTCATGGCTGATTTAAGATTAAATTGCCAGCCCTGTTACTTTATTTGGCACTTAATAGGTGCTTGATATAGTATTTTCTTTCAATTTAACCTCGAGATGGGAAAACGTGTCTCTTATGAAGTTGAATATGTCCCAGTTAGCACGTTTCCTTGAAAGTTGTGGGAACGTATGTTTTTTGGTTTCATGTTGGTTGTGGGAACGAAGCCATATGTTTCCTAACCGGTAAAACTGAATGGTTTTTTTTACGTTCTGAAGTGAACATTTTACCTCTTCTGGGATCGTTTATTTTTAGGTTGCAGGGAGGTTCTGAGAACGTTTTACACTGGTTCCTTCAAAGTTTTCCTGGGAGGTTTTATCAACGTTCTGAGAACGGAAATCTTTGGCTATTTGGAGGTTTCTTAATAACTTCCTTAAAACTTTCACATACCTGAGCACACTTAACCTGATGAAAGATATAATACGTTTTGTTGATGCTCAGAACTGAATGTACATGTTTTTAAATAACATTCTTAGAATGTTCTAAAGTTTTCTTGTGGTTTTTATGTAAAGTTCTCTGAACAATTTGAGAACATGATTCTAAATCAGGGATGGGCAACTAATAATAATATATTTTTTAAATTGGGGCGGGACACTCAACATAATGTTGAGAGTTAGAATAATAGAATACACAAGGTACAATTTTGAAACTTGGTTGTGCATCAGCACTCAGTTAGCTCATGTCAGCTAAATGTTTTTAGATTGGTAAGTTATTCAAGCGCCCAGCTCTCTAAACTTGTAGTAAGCATGGTAGAATTACTGACCGGGGTGGGGCCCATTGATCATCAGCTATCATGTTAAAAACTGCAAACATTTGCCTCCACCCCATGGCAAAATGCGTAGAATTGCAGAAAACTTGCTTTAAAATGTCAACATTTTCTATACGCCCCATGGCAAAATGTGCAGAATTGCAGGACATGAATAAAAAATGTTTTTGCTGTCGCGAGGGAGACTGCTAAAATGTTTTGCTTGCAAGGTGGGGGTATATGGATGTTTGTACGCAGACTCACAAGCCACTACGGCCCCTCATGATGAGTTCCATT
This sequence comes from Salvelinus namaycush, assembly GCF_016432855.1. Lineage (NCBI taxonomy): Eukaryota > Metazoa > Chordata > Actinopteri > Salmoniformes > Salmonidae > Salvelinus > Salvelinus namaycush. Next base: position 14,003,729 of record NC_052343.1, read on the forward strand.
TTTATTGTGGCCCCCACCCCCCATCAAAGTTGCCCATCCCTGCTTTAAATAGAACCATGAGGAAACCTGTCAGAAAGTACAGAAATTCCCACAGAAGAGCATTGTTTTTTAACGTTTTTGTAACAATTTGAGAACATGACTTTAAATCAAACCACGAGAAAAGCTGTAGGAAACATTATACTGAAGTACTTAAATTCCCACAGAAGGTCGTTGTTTCTTAATGTTCTCTGAACTATTTGAGAACATTCCCAATCTAAAACCAGTTGGAGAACATTCCTAGAACATTACCAAAACTGAAAATAAAATGTAACCATGTTTGAACTTTTAGGAAGCGTTCTGAAGTATTGAAGTTTGTCAAGTTTCTGAAATGTGCTGAGAATGCTACAAAGCCAAACCACTATCCCGCAACATTCCCAGAAAGTTGTTGGAAGGTTGTATGTAAAATAACCATAAAACGACCACCCTCTTACCAAGCTCTATGAACATACTGTTCTCAGAGCGTTATGTGATAGCTGGGGTACTCTTTATGACAGAATGTTAAAATTAGCTGAAATCAAATGTTTTATGGGACCAAGTTGCACTTCTGAAAAGGCACCGAATCGGTGGAATGACCCAAAGGTGGTCATTTTTTGCATTTACATATTTTTTGGTATATTTTTTTCTAGATGGGCGAATTAAATTATGTGGAATTTAGAGCCATGTCCTTTCTATTTCTATGGAATGCAGCAACTGTAATGTTTTCAGGTCAGAACATGATACCAAACCCAGCACAAATGTCTGGATCCTTTCAGAAAACCTACATGTACCAAAATCCCTAACCTTGCCCAAAATCCCAAGACTGAGCTCATAAGTGTTGGTTCATTTCAAAGTCCTAACACATACGGATCCAGACCCTGCCCAAAATCCTTAATGTAAACCACCACCCTGAACCCAGCCCAAAACTGTCTAGATACGCAGAACACTGGCACTTCACACTCAGTTCAACAAATGGTGTGTAAAAGTTGATCTAAGGTTTTTGGACTCTTGCAAACACACACACACACGCAAAGGTGCACTGGTCTCTGAGGCGGTTAGGCAGGGGGGTTGGATTATTGTGTCTTTCAGCCCTAGAGGCTCATGAGAGACATGCTGTCCTCTCCACAGGTCCCTCGCTCCCCGGGCCTTCTGAGACGATGATTAACTCTGCTAATCATCCTCACTCATAATGAAAGGTGTGGTCTAAGCCCCCCTCACACACACAACACACACGGACGCACGCATACGCACATACACATGCACAAGCGCATGCACACACAGACACAAGCATTGGAGCTAGAAACACAAGCATTTCGCTACACCTGCGATAACATCTGCAAATCTGTGTATGCGACCAATAAACATTGATTTGAGTACACACAAGGATGCACATACAAATACAGGAATATGCATGTGCACATACACACAAGACACACACACACAGATGCATGCATGCACACATGCACACACACACATGCGTGTACAACTCATTTTATAAACACACTCTCACATACACACTCACACCCCTCCTCCCTAAACCTCCAAGTGGAATTTGTGAGCCAGATTTGAAAGGGATTTGTGAAGGGTGAACAGAGGCAGACAGTGAAACATATGTCACTCCTAGGGAGGTCGTTCAGTGCTAGCCCCCATGCCGCTGTCCCCTCAACATGCTGGGCTTATGACTACCTAGAGGCACGGGGCAACCAGCTCGGGGCAATGAGTGCCACAGAATGCAGTGTGCGTGTGGTGTGCGTGCGTGCTTGCGAGTAGTACGCTACATTTGTATATAGTGCATATTACTCCTTGTCCTGTCCATGCCATCATAAAATTGAGCAAGTGGGACTGGAAGTGTGTGTGTGGTTGTTTAAATTCCTCCAGAGGTGGGAGGGGGTGCAGCCCCCCAATTACTCCCCTGTCTGTCTGTTTGTCACCAGCTCTCTGCCTCTCTGTCACATATCATTAGGCTATCTCTGGCCTGGTCAGTCCTCCTCACCTCTTTCCTCCCTCCCCTCTCCTCCCTCAACTCTCCTTACCCTTTTCTCCCCCATCACAGTCCTGTAAACCCGTACCCTCAACGCTTACCACTCTACACCTCTGTCTCTTCTCTCTCTCTATTCATCACCTACCCATAGCCCCTCCATCCTTTCATCTCTCTTTGTCCTTGTTGTACCCTCTCATTCTATTCTCTCTCATTCCTCTCCCCGGTTCACCCCCTACACTTTGGCCCTTACCTCCTCACCCTGTACCATTGCCCTTCCCCTTTCCCCTCTCACCCCTCCGGCCGCTTCAGCTCTCCCCTCTCCATTCCTCCCTCTGTCCTCTCTGGCTGATATGACAGTGTGTGTGTGTCCCAGCCCAGAGTGATGGATGAGGGGACAGCTTGGTTCTGGCCTCAGGGAAAAGGGAAGCTGCCCTCCGTGGGCTCACTCATTTGGCTCTATTAAACCGTCCATTTAAGAGGGCCCGGAGGGGTGTGTGTGTGTGTGTGTGTGTATGTTGGAAGGGGTGCCATGACCTTTCCCCTATTTCTCTGTCCCCAAATACCTGACCTGGATTTTGTCCATGTTAAAAGAGGGAGGGGGGAGAACCTCAGTGACATGTATGTCAGGCTGCTAGCTGCTATCTCTTTTCCTGGACTGTCAGTTGGTGTGTCAAACAGGGACTTATGCATGTCATTTAGTGTCAGAGAACGATTCAGTCAGAAAGTAACTGCATATGTCATTTTGATGTATGCATTATGCAAGACATAATGGGTGGAAGTTGGTTGTGCTTCTCAATCATAAATGCGTAAGGATGGCCGTGTGTGTTGAGATCAAAGATGTGACCCGCCACAGGGTGGGGATTTGGTTTGGTTGACTCTGTCAGGTTGCACTGAAGACCTGGGCCTCAGGAGATGGAGATTGGGCACAGGTAATATCACCCCTCTCTCTCTCTCTCTCTACTCCTTTCATTTAAGCCAGGATAGTCCACTTGCCACGGTTTTCCAGGGAGTCCTGGGTTCCATAGAATCATTCATATATTTTCCGTAGAATACTGGCACAAGGCTGATCAAAAAGGAGTGCTGCCTTGTTGAAGCTTTATGTGGGTTGATGGTGATACAACAACATTTGGACCGTAACCGGCTTCATCAGACTTTGACCTGACCAAGACCACCATTATGACCATAACCATCATCTAACTCAATGAAAAGTACATTCTGGAGCCGCTAAACAGTGAGCGGACATTCACTTTCTTTACATTGCAAGTTTCTGAGACATTGTGCCTAGCCAACAACGAGTAACGGTAATCAAACAAGAACCAGAAAATCTTTTGTTAGTTGGAATTGTAATTACAAGGTGCTTAAAGGTACGGCGCCAGAAAGCTGCTCTGTTTGTCCCTCGTCCCCCACCGCAACTTGCTGTGCCATTCTGCTCTTTTTACTGCTGGTCTAGAATTTACAGTGGAGCCACTTAACACACTCCCCTTCTATCCCTCTCGATCACTCTCTCCCCTCTTATCCAACCCCCATCTCTCTTTCTCTTCTTCTTTCTGTCTTCTTTGCTTGGTTTTCTCTATCTTAGTTTCATGTCTCACTTCTTCTTCTCTCTCACTCAGTAGGTTGGGACTTTCCTCCTCTCTACCAGTCTTTCTGTCAATTTCTTCCCTTTATCCTCTTCTTCATTCTCTCCCACCCTCTTTTCTCTGTTTGCCTTTCTCTTACTGGTTACACCTGTCTGTCTGTCTGTCTGTCTGTCTGTCTGTCTGTCTGTCTGTCTGTCTGTCTGTCTGTCTGTCTGTCTGTCTGTCTGTCTGTCTGTTATGTATTGTTACTGTCTGTCTGTCTGTCTGTCTGTCTGTCTGTCTGTCTGTCTGTCTGTCTGTCTGTCTGTCTGTCTGTCTGTCTGTCTGTCTGTCTGTCTGTGTGAGTGACGATGGCAGGGTTATAGTTTTACGGTTGTCCACCCCTCCTATGCCCCTGCTGGGCTGACAGCTTGTCCCAGTCTGTGTCCACCCTGTCCCCAAGGCTCGTGATTGTCTGGTACTAATCGGGGAGCGAGGATTACGACCCCCTTTTTCCTCAAACTGCACACACAGAGAAATACACACACACACACACACAAAAATACACACACACAGAAATAAACACACACAGAAATACACACACACACACACACACACAAAAATACACCCACACAGAAATACACACACACACACACACACACACATACAGAGAAATACACACACACACACACACACAAAAAAAAAATACACACACACACACACACACAGAAATAAACACACACAGAAATACACACACACACAAAAATACACCCACACAGAAATACACACACACAGAAATACACACACACACACACACACAGCCATTTGTCCAGCTATGTACAGGGTCATCAGTCCTTCAGTCATTGAGTCAATCGGTGAATCAGTCAATATGTTCACACTGGCCAGCAGCGGGATAGTCTCCTCAGGGAGGTGGGGAGTTGGTGGGGTAGAGAGAGCGAGAGACAGAAAGATATGGAGAGGAATAGAGAAGGGAGAGAAAGAGAGAGTCAGATAAATAGATATAAACAAAGAGAGAGGGAGGGGGAGTTGAGGGGGTAGAGAGAGCGAGAGAGAAGAAGAGATAGAGAAAGAAAGAGGCAGGTAGCCTAGTGGTTAGAGTGTTGGACTTGTATCAGAAAGGTTGCAAGATCGAATCATTGAGCTGACAAGGTAAAACTCTGTCGCTCTGCCCCTGAACAAGGCAGTTAACGCACTGTTCCTAGTCATCAGTCCTTCAGTCATTGAGTCAATCAGTGAATCAGTCAATGTGTTCACACTGGCCAGCAGTGGGATAGTCTCCTCAGGGAAGTGGCTCCAGGCTGATTTGTGGTGAAGTTACCTGTGTTTGACTAGGGGGAGGAAAGAGGGAGGGGGGTGAGAGACAGAAGAATAAATAGTGAGAGGAATTGAGGAAAGAGAGAGTCAGATAAATAGATATAAACAAAGAGGGAGTTGAGGGGGTAGGGAGAGTGAAAGAGAGACAAAGAGTCAGAGAAAGGCAGGTAGCCTAGTGGTTAGAGCGTTGGGCCAGTAACTGAAAGGTTGCTAGATTGAATCCCCGAGCTGACAAGGTAAAAATCTGTCATTCTGCCCATGAAGAAGGCAGTTAACCCACTGTTCCCCAGTAGGCCGTCATTGTAAATAAGAATTTGTTCTTAACTGACTTACCTAGTTAAATAAAGGTTAAAAAAAAGAGATATAAACAGAGAGGGGGGAGAGAGAAATAGGGTGGTTATTTGATGTCTGTGTGGGAATCTAGCCAGTCAGGTCTGCACAGCAAATACCTAATAATTGTAGGCCTGAGTAAAGAAAGTGTGTTGCTGCAGTCATGTGTGTACGAGCCTACATCTCTATCTTACTGTTTGTGTGACTCAATTAAGTGCATATTTTCTGTAAGGGAGTTTCTATTTTCCATTTAAAAGTGAATCCAATCTCAAGGGCACATGAGGGCTCTCACCATTGACCTCTGGCCCCCTGGTCTAGAGAGGAAGTGCTCAGTAAACACACTGGGAGGACAGTAGATGCTATCACACAGTGACTCAATGGGTTGAATGTGGGAGAAAACAACCAGCATGCCTTAGGAGGGGAAGCAGGAAGGAGCGTCTAAGTGTCCGGTAACTATGGTGATGGGCAGCCTAACTCAGTGAACTTTTGTTCTGTCGGAATGCACACACACACACACACACACACACACAAACACACAGGCACGAATGCACACACACTACAGGTGAACTGCAAGCCCCCTGACTCCAAGCACTGTATGGATGTAGTCAGAGTTGAGAAACAGTGAGTTTCACATACTTTTCCATTTTGAAAACAATGGAAGATTTCCAAAGAAGTAAAAGAGTTCCAGGTGTACAGCTCAGGACAGAATGTCCAGTAGGCCTAGAATTTGTTTGGTTCCCAGAATGTTCCTTCTAGGTTTAACTTTCCTCTATTCTAAAACATTCCACAAATCATTCTAAAAAGTCTCTCTCTAGAGAGAGCGAGAGATTCTACAATTCTGTTAAATTCTACAACCACCTAAAAGTGAAGTGATTTCCAAACCTTCCATAACAAAGCCATCACCTACAGAGAGATGAACCTGGAGAAGAGTACCCTAAGCAAGCTGGTCCTGGGGCTCTTTTCACAAACACAAACAGACCCCCACAGAGCCCCAGGACAGCAATGCAATTAAACTCAACAAAATCATGAGAAAACAAAAAGATAATTACTTGACACATTGGAAAGAATTCACAAAAAAATTGATCAAACTAGAATGCTATTTGGCCCTAAACAGAGAGTACACAGTGGCAGAATACCTGACCACTGTGACTGACCCGAACTTAAGGAAGGCTTTGACTATGTACTGACTCAGTGAGCATAGCCTTGCTATTGAGAAAGGCCGCCGTAGGCAGACCTGGCTCTCAAGAGAAGAGATGCTATGTGCACACTTCCCACAAAATGAGGTGGAAACTGAGCTGCACTTCCTAACCTCCTGCCAAATGTATGACCATATTAGAGACAATTTTTTCCCTCAGATTACACAGATCCACAAAGAATTCGAAAACAAACCTAATTTTGATAAACTCCGATATTTACTGGGTGAAATACCACAGTGTGCCATCACAGCAGCAATATGTGTGACCTGTTGCCACAAGAAAAGGGCAACCAGTGAATAACAAACACCATTGTAAATACAACCCATATTTATGTTTATTTTCTTCCCCTTTTGTACTTGAACTATTTTGCACATCGTTACAACACTGTATATATATACGTAATATGACGTTTGAAATGTCTTTATTCATTTGGAACTTCTGTGAGTGTCATGTTTACTGTTCATTTTTATTGTTTATTTCACTTTTGTTTATTATCTACTTCACTTGTTAAGGCAATGTTAACATACAGTGGGCTCAAATTACTGGCACCCTTGACTGGCAATGCACAAACAATACTTAAAAAAATATAAACAATATAATTATAGAGAGAAACTCAATACCAACATGTGAGAAATACTTACTTTATTAATGTTTCAATGGAACACACCAAAATCATACAATTATTTAATACAAAATACATTGAACCAAAATCAAGGTTTCATAATTATTGGCACTCCTCATTTAGTACTTAGTGCAACCACCTCTGGCAAGGATAACATAATGGAGTCTTTTCTTGTAATGTTTGACAAGGTTAAGGAACACATTTGGAGGGATTTTGGACCATTCCTCTATTCAGATCCTTTCAAGATCCTTCACATTCTTGGGTTTGCGCTTATCAACTGCCCTCTTCCACTCAGCTCACAGGTTTTCGATTGGATTGAGGTCCGGCGACTGAGATGGCCATGGCAGAACATTGATTTTGTTGTCACAGAACCATTTCTGTGTGGATCTTAAGGTATGTTTGGGTCATTGTCTTGTTGGAAAGTCCACCTACGGCCAAGTCCCAGCCTTCTGGCAGAGGCAACCAGATTATCAGCCAAAATTGCCTGATACTTGGTGGAATTCATTATGCCATCAATCTTAACCAGTGCCCCTGGTCCTCTGGAATTAAAACAGCCCCAAAACGTCACTGACCACCCTCCATATTTCACCGTGAGTATGAGGTGCCTCTCCTTGTATGCATCTCTGTTTCCACGCCAAACATGTCGATGCTGTATCTGACCAAAACGTTCAATTTTGGTCTCATCTGACCAGAGCACCTTCTTCCAGTCATAATTTAAATGACGTTTGACAAACTCCAAGCGCTTGCGTCTGTGTCTTGGGGTCATTAAGGGCTTTCTTCTGGCAACCCTTCCAAAAAGCTTGTGGTTGTGGAGGTGGCGTCTGATGGTGCTTTTTGAAACCTGGTGACCCCAAGACGCCACCAAGGCCTGCAATTCTTTCACAGTGATTCTTGGGGATTTTGTTGCTTCTCTCACCATCCTCCTCCTTATCCTGGGGGGCAAAATGCATTTGCGTTCTCTACCCGTGAGGTTTTCAACTGTTCCATATCTTTAGCATTTTTTAATAATTGCCCTGACAGTGCTCAGTGGAATATTCAATCGTTTGTGGATCTTCTTGTAGCCATTACGACCATCTGTCTCTTTTGAACTGCCAGTTCTTTTGTTTTCTTCATGGTGTTGGATGACAGTGGGATATTGCATGTGTGTTACCTCATTTTTATACCCTAGTGAAACAGGAAGTGATGTAATGGCTCAATATAGTTCCTTAAGACTTAGATAAACTTAAAGTGGAATTTAATTTGTGGTTTAATTTTGGTAGATGTTATTTACAATAATCTTTAAGGGTGCCATTAATTGTGAAACCTTGATTTGGAGGACATTGATTTTTTATTAAATCAATAAATTATTTTGGTTGGTTCCATTGAAACATTAATAAAGTGTATTTCTCACATGATGGTATTTTGAGTTTATCCCTATATTTATATTGTTTATATTTGTTTAAGCATTATTTGTGCATTGCCAGTCAGGGGTGCCAGTAATTTTGGAGCACACTATGTTTCCCCATGCCAATAAAGCCCCTTGAATTGAAGGGGGATGGGGGTAGTTTCCCTCAAAAGACCTGTCCCCTTTCACATCCAGCCATGCCTCCCTCCCTCCCCTCCAGTAAAACTGATTTATCTTATTCGGTCCCAGCCAGTCTTGATGTGGTCTGAGTAGTGCCGTGGCCCCCTCTCTTGGCTCCAAGCCTCCAAGTTTATTTAGTCTTTGTTTGGAGTAAGGCCTAGTTAATGTCCAAACAAAGTGACATCTGATTTACGGAAATTATCCATGAAGGAAATGCACTTCTATGAATCAACACTGGCCCGTGATTACACTGATACACAGCAGATTGTGTGTGCCAATCTGTTGAACACACTCCATAAATATAGTCGTACACACACTTACCAGACACTCATTGACTGTACATACACATTTTTATTTATTTATTTTACCAGGTAAGTTGACTGAGAACACATTCTCATTTACAGCAACAACCTGGGGAATAGTTACAGGGGAGAGGGGGATGAATGAGCCAATTGTAAGCTGGGGATGATTAGGTGACCGTGATGATATGAGGGCCAGATTGGGAATTTAGCCAGGACACCAGATCACTGCCCTGGGGAATTGTGATATTTTTTAGACCAGAGGAAAGAGTGCCTCCTACTGGCCCTCCAACACCACTTCCAGCAGCATCTGGTCTCCCATCCAGCGACTGACCTGGACCAACTCTGCTTAACTTCAGAAGCAAGGCAGCAGTGGGATGCAGAGGGTTCAGCAGCAAGCCAGCAGTGGGATGCAGGGTGGTATGCTGCTGGTAATCAAACACACACATACAAAACTCCTTACCTGAGTGGCACAGCGGTCTAAGGCACTGCATCTCAGTGCTTGAGGCGCCACTACAGACACCCTGGTTTGATTCCAGGCTGTATCACAACCGGCCGTGATTGGGAGTCCCATAGGGCTGCGCTGTAAAGGGTGCGTGCTGGTGGCAGGGAAGTCAGGCGCAAGAGAACGAACTTGGTATAAACGGAGTCGTTTAATAAGTGCTCACAAACTCCGAAAACCAACATATACAAAAATAATGAAAGTGGGTACAAAACCCGTCGCACACCAGAACATAATAGCACCAATACATACAACAAACAATCACCGACAAGGACATAAGGGAAAACAGAGGGTTAAATACACAACATGTAATTGATGGGATTGGAACCAGGTGTGATGGAAGACAAAACAAAACCAATGGAAAATGAAAAATGGATCAGTGATAGCTAGAAGGTCGGTGACGTCGACCGCCGAACACCGCCCGAACAAGGAGAGGGACCGACTTCGGCGGAAGTCGTGACAGGCGCACAATTGGCCCAGCGTCGTCCGGGTTTGGCCGGGGTAGGCCGTCATTGTAAATAATATTTTGTTCTTAACTGACTTAAATTAATAAATCATTAAATACCAACACAAAACATATGGACGTGCATAGGAAGACATTCGAGGATGGACACACACACACTGATTTTGGTAGTGTTGAGCTGGGTGGGTGTAATGACCTGGAGGTAACCTGCTTTAGAGAGTGTCACTCTGTCACCACTCTCTCCCTATGCCCTCAGTCCCCTTTAGTTGCTCAGCCTAGCCCTCCACATCCCCTGTATCCACCCACTGACTTGCCTAGTTAAATAAAGGTTACACACCTATGCCTCTACTGCCATTAATTTCAATTAGACTTGCTTCGGATTTCTCCCTGACCAAGATGGCTTTCATTTTGGCCCATTTATGGAACTTTAAGGGTTTATGACATAGCCCCTCTAGTAATGTTAAAGGATCTTTATCGAATATGGACTGTATGCAGTGTTGAGGAGTAGTAAACTACATTAACTCCCAACATTGACTGTGTGATCTTCTTAACTGCAAAGACTTACTGGCTGGTCCTCATGGCTTGGCTGACCTCTAAGACTTAGGCACTGGGATTTAACTGGACGAAGGCTCCTATAGATCAGGATGACAGACCCCTGTCACCTCACTGTTCCAGGAAGCCACTGACCCAGCCTGGAGAGAGGGATGCACTCGCTCACCTTCTTCTTGTCCTCTTTTACTTCCTCTGCCTCTCTCTTTCTTTCTCAAACTGTCTCTCTCATCAGCTGGTCTCAAAAAGTGGGTTATGTCTCCTGACTTTCTAGAACTCTCTCTCTCTTTATTGAGATAAATGAAACTCACATTGTACATACGCACACACACTTCTCTCAGTCACACAAACACACACACACGTCTTTCTCCCTCTTACAAACACACACACTGGACGTTTGTTCCTGCAGCTCCCATATGTGATGTGGGGGTTGGTAGGGGGTGGTGTTGGTCTGGTTGTTTAGGAGATGAACCCGCTGTAGACGACTGTGTGTGCCGAGGAGAGTTTAATCAGAGAAGGCCTTGTCCCTGCACAAATTTGTGGCCCTCTGCGTCTAATTCATCTGGCCAGCGGCGTCCTTGGGCTGCCTCCCCGTCACTAATGAAAAGGGCCAAACTGAAACCAAGGTCAACCGGGGCCTCGCCTCCCCACTCACTGCTCCTTTCTTCTCTCTTTCTCTCTGCCTCTCCATCTCCATCTCTCTCTCCTCCATCTCTCGGCCTGTCTCGGTGTCCTCCTCTCCCTTTCTTTCCCTTTCTGTCCCTCATCCATCTTGTGGCCTTGTCTTGGTGTGTCCTCTCAAAATGAGTGAAATTCTCCTCTTGCCTTCACCTTCGAGAGGAGAGCGGGAGGAAAAGAAAGAGGGAGAAGGATAGGTGGAAAGAAAGAAATCCGTTGTAGAAAGAGGAGAGAAAGCCAGACAAAAATAAAGAGAGTTGCTGTGAGAAAGGAGTAAAGAGGAGAGAAGGAAAGGAGAGGGAGAAGGGCAGGGACTAGGGAGAACGTTTGAGTCGAGAGAAACATTTAGAGAATGGCAGGAGAACAGAACACCAGGGAGCCATAAACAGGTGTGGAATAGTGAGGACAGAGGGGGAGACAAGAAGAGAGGGAGAAGGACAGGGAGAAAGGGAGAAAGAGAGAAAGTCAAAAGGAGAAAGAAAAAAATAGATAATGTGAGAGACAGAAAGATGGCTGTGAGCGAGTGAAGAATGAAAAGGATAAAAGGAGAGGGATAGAGGGAGAGGTGGAGGGGAGAGATTTCCCAAGGGGGTGATGTTTGCCCCGGCGCACTCTTCTGGGGAGAGAGAGAAGACCACAGTTGACCACTAAACATCCCCCTCTCCCCCTCTTCATTCCCTCCTTGTCCCCCCTCCAACAGTATGGTCAATAGCAGCTTTATAACTATAGCCCCTTCTGCTGCGGATAATCAGAACACACACA